>NW_020652820.1:0-309 GCF_003573695.1 Papaver somniferum | reverse complement strand
AGATAAGGGCGGCACCCTCCATTAGGGAGCTGATAAGTGTCTTAAGACGCAAATGTCATGAGGCTTTCTATTCGCAAGAATATTAAGGCTTGTCATATTTGTGCAACAATCCTGAAGAGGAAATAATATAAAAGAAAAAGATAAGACGAGATCATTGGGTTTTCGCATGAAAGTGCAAAGACGTCCTGCGATTTCGTCGCAAGACGACAATGTCATGGGGCTTTATTTTCGCAAGAATATTTAGGCCTGTCATATTGTCGCAACATTCCTGAAGAGGTCATAATACAAAAGAAAAAGTTAAGGCAAGAT
>NW_020652819.1:0-585 GCF_003573695.1 Papaver somniferum | reverse complement strand
ATTACTGAACTCAGGTTGCAAGATTACCATATACAGACCCGATGTTCTCGTCCAGGTGAGGTTTGAGGTGTCAAATATATCAGATTGGATGAAACTGCAACCTATTACTGAACTCAGGTTGCAAAATTACCATATACATACCCGATGTTCTCGGCTAGGCGAGGTTTGAGGTGTCAAATATATCAGATTGGATGAAACTACAACCTATTACTGAACTTAGGTTGCAAAATTACCATATACAAACCCGATGTTCTCGTCCAGGTGAGGTCTGAGGTGTCAAATATATCAGATTGGATGAAACTGCAACCTATTACTGAACTCAGGTTGCAATTACCATATACATACCCGATGTTCTCGTCCCGGCGAAGTTTGAGGTGTCAAATATATCAGATTGGATGAAATTGCAACCTATTACTGAACTCAGGTTGCAAGATTACCATATACAGACCCGATGTTCTCGTCCAGGCGAGGTTTGAGGCGAGGTTTGAGGTGTCAAATATATCAGATTGGATGAAACTGCAACTTATTACTTAATTCAGGTTGCAAGATTACCATATACAGACCCGATGTTCTCGTCCAGGCGAG
>NW_020652818.1:0-464 GCF_003573695.1 Papaver somniferum | reverse complement strand
ATTACTGAACTCATGTTGCAAGATTACGATATACAGACCTGATGTTCTCGTCCAAGTGAGGTTTAAGGTGTGAAATATATCAGATTGGATGAAACTTCAATCTATTACTTAACCCATGTTGCAAAATTATCATATATAGACCCGATTTTCTCGTCCAGGTGAGGTTTGAGGTGCGAAATATATCAGATTGGATGAAACTGCAACCTATTACTGAACTCATGTTGCAAGATTACCATATATAGACCCGATGTTCTCGTCCAGGTGAGGTTTGAGGTGCGAAATATATCAGATTGGATGAAACGACAACCTATTACTGAACTCATGTTGCAAGATTACCATATACAGACCTGATGTTCTCGTCCAAGTTAGGTTTAAGGTGTGAAATATATCAGATTGGATGAAACTGCAACCTATTACTGAACTCATGTTGCAAGATTACCATATACAGACCCGATGTTCTCGTC
>NW_020652817.1:0-617 GCF_003573695.1 Papaver somniferum | reverse complement strand
TACATTGTCCTCAATGTTCTAAAGATGAAATTAAAAGCATGAACAAGGAGAAACTATTACCACTGGAGGGAAAAGAAATAAGGAAGGATATTACCGTATCACATGAACGCGGGAGCCTCACAGGAAACGCTAAATTTATAGTTATTAGCTAGACATCAAATACCTCAAAAAGAATTTTCACCTTCCAAAGTCGTATACCAATAGTCGAAACAATTGTGGGTCCATAAGACCAAATAGAACTGCCACGAATAGGAGACAAATGCTCAAGATTAGAAAAATGAGCAGATAGAGCACAACCTGATCTAAAGTTTCTCGCAAGACAACTGGATTTATCTCGGGTGACCACTTGGGCTTCATATGAGTGTCTCGGCAAACAGCTTTATCCGAAAAACGGGTCTCTAATATATGGATTTTTTTCTGGACATTATCAGGAGGATCAGGTTGTGGAGTCTGAATACACTCAAGCGATACCTCAGATGCACTAGGCTTGAGTCCCAAGTTAGGGACTTCTATTGGGGATAATTGACAATCTCTACCCCCAAACTTAGAATTTTGGGTGCCTCTACAATGACTAGTCACAATGTTCCTAATTTCTAGACCATCGGGTTCTTGAAAAA
>NW_020652816.1:0-733 GCF_003573695.1 Papaver somniferum | reverse complement strand
CAAGGTTGATATACGTATTGCTACAATTATCAAAATCAATGTTTTCACAAAGAAAACCGACACTTGATTTCATATCTTCATCAGAATCATAGATTTCAGATATCTCATCAAGTGTTACAGCAAGGCCTTTGTTCCCAGTGTATATTCTACGATTTGGGCACTCGTTTGCAAAATGACTAAAATCTTTACACTTAAAGAACTATGGAATATCCTCGTCATCAGCCTCGTCAACATCCCTGTTTTTAGGAGGAACACGATTGTGAGGTTTATCTAATGACCTAGGTTTGTCTCTTCAAAACCGTTTACTTCTCTTCTATGGAAGATCCCTAAACTGTCTTGTGATCAAGGAGATTGATTTGTCAAGATCTTCATCTGAAAAATCACCCTCATACTGATCATCCTCAGAGACATAAACACTTTTACTCTTATCAAGTAATTTAGTGTTCTTTTGTGCTTTAAAGGCAACATCCTTTCCGATTTTGGATGTATGCTCATGATCCAAGATCTTTAGCTTTCCAACCAATGTATTTTTGGAAAGATTATCAAGGTTATTTCCCTCAACGATGGCATGCTTCTTAGACTCGTATCTAGATGGCAGCGATCTGAGAATTTTCATCACAATGTCCTTTTCTCACCCACAACTAAGAGTTGCTACGACCCAAAGTCGAAGACTTGATAATAAACAAATCTGTCTCACATAGACAAGTCTATCGAAGGATGAATCTGTCTCCCA
>NW_020652815.1:0-524 GCF_003573695.1 Papaver somniferum | reverse complement strand
CGCGTTTTTGGGAAGCTGGCATGTCTTGGGAAGCTAGCGCGTTTTTGGGAAGCTGGCGATTTTTGGGAAGCCAACTTAGTATGACGACCTTTTTGAGGCTGTGGAAAGTTTGGAGCAACTCGATTGGTTGACGGTAAGTGGGGCCAGCATGCTAGGGCGTGGGTGCGTGGCCATACTTCCAACGCTCGGTGACAGATTTGAAGCGACCTGATTGGTCGACGGAAAGAGGGTCGGCATGCTAGGGCGTGGTCACACTTTTAGCGCGCTGTGGCGGATTCACTTGCCTAGCTTGTTTAAGCATGGTTTCGACCAACATGGTCCGGTATAATGCGCGGGGCGCGAAACCTTAATTTGCAAATTAGTTGGGTTTATGAGTTTTTTGCGAGTTATCACAATAATTAGATGGATTTTGTATGCTTCCATACAAAAATCTTTATCTACAGCATGTAGTGTGCTTTCTGTCTGAGCATTTCGTGCAATGGCCTTAACTTTGGTACTTGGAGGTTCACGATACTCCGCTGCGA
>NW_020652814.1:0-569 GCF_003573695.1 Papaver somniferum | reverse complement strand
TTGATATACGTATTGCTACAATTATCAAAATCAATGTTTTCAAAAAGAAAACCGACACTTGATTTCATATCTTCATCAGAATCATAGATTTCAGACATCTCATCAAGTGTTACAGCAAGGCCTTTGTTCCCAGTGTATATTCTACGATTTGGGCACTCGTTTGCAAAATGACTAAAATCTTTACACTTAAAGAACTATGGCATATCCTCGTCATCAGCCTCGTCAACATCCCTTTTTTTAGGAGGAACACGATTGTGAGGTTTATCTAATGACCTAGGTTTGTCTCTTCAAAACCGTTTACTTCTCTTCTATGGAAGATCCCTAAACTGTCTTGTGATCAAGGAGATTGATTTGTCAAGATCTTCATCTGAAAAATCACCCTCATACTGATCATCCTCAGAGACATAAACACTTTTACTCTTATCAAGTAATTTAGTGTTCTTTTGTGCTTTAAAGGCAACATCCTTTCCGATTTTGGATGTATGCTCATGATCCAAGATCTTTAGCTTTCCAACCAATGTATTTTTGGAAAGATTATCAAGGTTATTTCCCTCAACGATGGCATGCTT
>NW_020652813.1:0-787 GCF_003573695.1 Papaver somniferum | reverse complement strand
TAGTTTACAATTTAGTCTCAGAAATCAGCTTCCGACTTATAACGAAGTGTGTAGACTATTTTGGGTTAACGTATATAAAATTCAACATATTTATGAACTCTTTATTTTTGTATTGGCTTTGTCTTTCTATCTGATTCAAGATAGATGAAATTTGTTAGGATTTGGATTAATCTGCTTGGTCTTTGAACCTTCTTCTATTGTGAAATTTGACTTCCTTGATATTTTCATGAATCAACGTACATAGAAATGAAACTTTTATTAGAGGTATTACCTTAGAACATATTAATTGTAATTATAATAAATTTTTCAAACTTTTTCTGTTAAAGATGAATTTATGTAGTTTACAATTTATTCTCAGAAATCAGCTTCCGACTTATAACGAAGTGTGTAGACTATTTTGAGTTAACGTATATAAAATTCAACATATTTATGAACTCTTTATTTTTGTATTGGATTTGTCTTTCTATCTGATTCAAGATAGATGAAATTTGTTAGGATATGGATTAGTTCTGCTTGGTCTTTCAACCTTCTTCTATTGTGAAATTTGACTTCCTTGATATTTTCATGAATCAACGTACATAGAAATGAAATTTTTATTAGAGGTATTACCTTTGAACATATTAATTGTAATTACAATATATTTTTCAAACTTTTTCTGTAACATATTTATGAACTCTTTGTTTTTGTATTGGCTTTGTCTTTCTATCTGATTCAAGGTAGATGAAATTTGTTAGGATTTGGATTAGTGATCTTGGTCTTTCAACCTTCTTCTATTGTGAAATTTGAC
>NW_020652812.1:0-370 GCF_003573695.1 Papaver somniferum | reverse complement strand
GATTATTTCTGCATGGTCTTTCATCCTTCTTCTATTGTGAAATTTGACTTCCTTCATATTTTCTTGAATCAACGCACATACAAATGCAATTTTTACTAGACGTATTGCCTTAGAAAATATTAATTGTAATTACAATACATTTTTCAAACTTTTTTCTGTTAAAGATGAGTTTATCTAGTTTACAATTTATTCTCAGAAATTAATTTCCGACTTATAACGAAATGTTTAGACTTTTTGGAGTTAATGTATATAAAATTAAACATTTTTATGAACTTTTTCTTTTTGTGTTGGCTTTGTATTTATATTTGATTCAAGATAGATGAAATTTGTTAGGATTCAGATTAGTTCTGCATGCTCTTTCATCTTTCTT
>NW_020652811.1:0-486 GCF_003573695.1 Papaver somniferum | reverse complement strand
TTATAATTTAGTCTCAGAAATCAATTTCCGACTTATAACGAAATGTGTAGACTTTTTCGAGTTAACGTATATAAAATTCAACATTTTTATGAACTCTTTCTTTTTGTGTTAGCTTTGTCTTTCTATTTGATTCAAGATAGATGAAATTTGTTAGGATTTGGATTAGTTTTGCATGGTCTTTCATCCTTCTTCTATTGTGAAATTTGAATTGCTTCATATTTTCTTGAATCAACGTACATAGAAATGCATATTTTACTAGACGTACTGCCTTAGAACATATTAATTGTGATTACAATACATTTTTCAAACTTTTTCAGTTTAAGATGAGTTTATCTAGTTTACAATTTATTCTCAGAAATCAATTTCCTACTTATAACGAAATGTGTAGACTTTTTTGAGTTAACGTATATAAAATTCAGCATTTTAATGAACTTTTTCTTTTTATATTGGCTTTGTCTTTCTATTTGATTCAAGATAGATGAAATT
>NW_020652810.1:0-1281 GCF_003573695.1 Papaver somniferum | reverse complement strand
ATGAGTTTATCTAGTTTACAATTTAGTCTCAGAAATCAATTTCTGACTTATAACGAAGTGTGTAGACTTTTTTGAGTTAACGTATATTAAATTCAACATTTTTATGAACTCTTTCTTTTTGTGCTGGCTTTTTCTTTCTATTTGATTCAAGATAGATGGAATTTGTTAAGATTTGGATTAGTTCTGCATGTTCTTTCATCCTTCTTCTATTGTGAAATTTGACTTGCTTCATTTTTTCTTGAATCAACGTACATAGAAAGGCAATTTTTACTAGACGTATTGCATTAGAACATATTAATTGTAATTACAATACATTTCTCAAACTTTTTCTGTTAAAGATGAGTTTATCTAGTTTACAATTTAGTCTCAGAAATCAATTTCCAACTTATAAAAAATGTGTAGACTTTTTTGAGTTAACGTATATAAAATTCAACATTTTCATAAACTCTTTCTTTTTGTGTTTTCTTTGTCTTTCTATTTGATTCAAGATAGATGAAATTTGTTAGGATTTGGATTAGTTCTTCTTGGTCTATCAAATTTCTTCTATTGTGAAATTTGACTTCCTTCATATTTTCTTGAGTCAACGTACATAGAAATGCAATTTTTACTAGACGTATTGCCTTGGAACATATTAATTGTAATTACAATACATTTTTCAAACTTTTTCTTTTAAGGATGAGTTTATCTAGTTTACAATTTATTTTCTGAAATCAATTTCCAACTTATAAAGAAATGTGTAGACTTTTTTGAGTTAACGTATATAAAATTCAACATTTTTATGAACTCTTTCTTTTTATGTTGGCTTTGTCTTTCTATTTGATTCAAGATAGATGAAATTTGTTAGGATTTGGATTCGTTCTGCATGGTCTTTCATCTTTCTTCTATTGTGAAATTTGACTTCCTTCATATTTTCTCGAATCAACGTACATAGAAATGCAATTTTTACTAGACGTATTGCCTTAGAACATATTAATTGTAATTAAAATACATTTTTAAAACTTTTTCTGTTACGGATGAGTTTATCTAGTTTACAATTTAGTCTTAGAAATCAATTTCTGACTTATAACGAAGTGTGTACACTTTTTTGAGTTAACGTATATAAAATTCAACATTTGTATGAACTCTTTCTTTTTGTGTTTGCTTTGTTTCCATTTGATTCTAGATATATGAAATTTGTTAGGATTTGGATTAGTTCTGCATGGTCTTTCGAAGTTCTTCTATTGTGAAATTTGACTTCCTTCATATTTTCTTGAATCAACGTACATAGAAATGCAATTTTTA
>NW_020652809.1:0-787 GCF_003573695.1 Papaver somniferum | reverse complement strand
AATATATTTATCAAACTTTTTTTTTGTTAAAGATGAGTTTATCTAGTTTACAATTTAGTCTCAGAAATCAATTTTTGACTTTTAACGAAATGTGTACACTTTTTTGAGTTAACCTATACAAAATTCAATATTTTTATGAACTCTTATTTTTGTATTGGCTTTGTCTTTCTATTTGATTCAAGATAGGTGAAATTTGTTAGGATTTGGATTAGTTATGCGTGATATTTCATCCTTCTTCTATTGTGAAATTCTGCTTCCTTCATATTTTCTTGAATCAACGTACATAGAAATGCAATTTTTACTGGACGTATTGCCTTAGAACATATTAATTGTAATTACTATACATTTTTCAAACTTTTTCTGTTAAAGATGAGTTTATCTAGTTTACAATTTAATCTCAGAAATCAATTTCAGACTTATAACGAAGTGTCTAGACTTTTTTGAGTTAACGTATATAAAATTCAACATTTTTATGAACTCTTTCTTTTTGTGTTGGCTTTGTCTTTCTATTTGATTCAAGATAGATGAAATTTGTTAGGATTTGGATTAGTTCTGCGTGATCTTTCATCCTTCTTATATTGTGAAATTCTGCTTCCTTCATATTTTCTTGAATCAACGTACATAGAAATGAAATTTTTACTAGACTTATTGCCTTAGAACATATTAATTGTAATTACAATATATTTATCAAACTTTTTTTTTGTTAAAGATGAGTTTATCTAGTTTACAATTTAGTCTCAGAAATCAATTTCCGACTTATAACGAAATGTGTATACTTTTTTGAGTT
>NW_020652808.1:0-535 GCF_003573695.1 Papaver somniferum | reverse complement strand
TAGTTTACAATTTAGTCTCAGAACTCAATTTCTGACTTATAACGAAATGTGTAGACTTTTTTGAGTTAACGTATATAAAATTCAACATTTTTATGAACTCTTTCTTTTTGTGTTGGCTTTGTATTTCTATTTGATTCAAGATAGATGAAATTTGTTAGGATTTGGATTAGTTCTGCATGGTCTTTCATCATTCTTCTATTGTGAAATCCGACTTCCTTCATATTTTCTTGAATCGTACATAGAAATGCAATTTTTATTAGACGTATTGCCTTAGTACATATTAATTGTAATTACAATACATTTTTCAAAATTTTTCTGTTAATGATGAGTTTATCTAGTTTACAATTTATTCTCAGAAATCAATTTCCGACTTATACCGAAATGTGTAGACTTTTTTGAGTTAAAGTATATAAAATTCAACATTTTTCTGAACTCTTTCTTTTTGTGTTGGCTTTGTCTTTCTATTTGATTCAAGATAGATGAAATTTGTTAGGATTTGGATTAGTTCTGCATGGTCTTTCATCCTTCTTCTATT
>NW_020652807.1:0-632 GCF_003573695.1 Papaver somniferum | reverse complement strand
ATTTGGGTTAGTTCTGGCTGGTCTTTCATCCTTCTTCTATTGTGAAATTTAACTTACTTCATATTTTATTGAACCAACGTACATATAAATGCAATTTTTACTAGACGTAATGCCTTAGAACATATTATTTGTGACTATAATACATTTGTCTAACTTTTTCTGTTAAAGATGAGTTTATCTAGTTTGCAATTTAATTTCAGAAATCAATTTCAGACTTATAACGAAGTGTGTAGACTTTTTTGAGTTAACGTATATAATATTCAACATTTTCATGATCTCTTTCTTTTTGTGTTGGCTTTGTCTTTCTATTTGATTCAAGATAGATGAAATTTGTAAGGATTTGGAATAGTTCTGCATGGTCTTTCATCCTTCTTCTAGTGTGAAATTTCACTTCCTTCATATTTTCTTGAATCAACGTACATAGAAATGCAATTTTTGCTAGATGTATTGCCTTAGGACATATTAATTGTAATTACAATACATTTTTCAAACTTTTTCTGTTAAAAATGAGTTTATCTAGTTTACAATTTAGTCTCAGAAATCAATTTCCGACTTATAACGAAGTGTGTAGACTTTTTTAGGTTAACGTATATAAAATTCAACATTTTTATGATCTCTTTCTTTTTGTGTTG
>NW_020652806.1:0-917 GCF_003573695.1 Papaver somniferum | reverse complement strand
GAGTTAACGTATATAAAATTCAACATTTTTATGAACTCTTTATTTTTGTATTGGCTTTGTCTTTCAATTTGATTCAAATAGATGAAGTTTGTTAGAATTTGGATTAGTTCTGGATGGTCTTTCATCCTTCTTATATTGTGAAATTTGACTTCCTTCATATTTTCTTGAAAAAACGTACATAGAAATGCAATTTTTACTAGACGGTATGCCTTAGAACATATTATTTGTGATTACAATACATTTTTCAAACTTTTTCTGTTAAAGATGAGTTTATCTAGGTTACAATTTAGTTTCAGAAACCAATTTCAGACGTATAACGAAGCCTGTAGACTTTTTTGAGTTAACATAAATAAAATTCAACATTTTTATGACCTCTTTCTTTTTGTGTTGGCTTTGTCTTTCTATTTGATTCAAGATAGATGAAATTTGTTAGGATTTGGATTAGTTCTGCTTGGTCTTTTGTCCTTCTTCTATAGTGAAATTTGACTTCTTGCATATATTCTTGAATCAATGTACATAGAAATGCAATTTTTAGACGTACTGCCTTAGAACATATTTATTGTAATTACAATACATTTTTCAAGGTTTTTCTGTTAAAAATGAGTTTAACGAGTTTACAATTTAATCTCAGAAATCAACTTCCGACTTATAACGAAGAGTGTAGACGTTTTTTAGTTAACGTATAAAAAATTCAACATTTTTATGAACTCTTTCTTTTTGTGTTGATTTTGTCTTTCTATTTGATTCAAGATTAATGAAATTTGTTAGGATTTGGATTAGTTCTTCTTGTTCTTTCATCCTTCTTCTATTGTGAAATTTGACTTCCTTCATATTTTCTTGAATCAACTTACATAGAAATGCAAGTTTTGCTTGACGTATTTCCTTAGAACATATTAATTGTAATTACAATACATTTT
>NW_020652805.1:0-1618 GCF_003573695.1 Papaver somniferum | reverse complement strand
CGCTTTAAAGCTAGACCAACCACTTGGAGCCAGTAAAATAACCAATGCTTTAAGGCTAGACCAACCACTTTGAGCAAGTAAAATATTCATTGCTTCATCGCTAGATCATCCAACCTGGAGCAAGTAAAACACCCATTGCTTTTAAGCTCGACCGATGATCCTAGAGCAAGTAAAATACTAGTTCATAGATACATAGAACAACTGGCCTGCAATTGGTTGCTCAAGTTTTTAAGCTACCAAATATTTGTGCTCGCTCCACCGATTCTGCATTAACTGTTCTGGTGTCTGATTTAGATAATCCATCTTTAGTGTTTTGATTTAGATAATCCCACAATGTCATTAAATGAAATTAATAATGAACAAATTATGAACCAAATTAAAAAGAGAAATAATTTTATTATACCACATAATTTAATCTACATCATTTCTTAAAAAGAGTAACATTCCTTACAAAAAAACAAAAAACAAAAATACATTCTAATCTCTCTCCACAATTTTAGAAACAAAAGCTGAAGAACACTACTTCAAATTTGAAACACCCATTGAAATTCTTTGACTCTCAATGGACAGGCTGCAAAATACTTATAGATTCATGCTGCTGTAACCTTCTATCACCAATCTGTTTTTTAGCTCTGATTTTGAGACCAAATAGAGCATTCATTCAAGATCAAGTCCATCCCGTCAAACAAATAATAAACTGGGTCCTGCATATACAAACAAATACAAAGAAGACGAGATCTAATTAGAATAAGGAAGCTAATCTGTAGGCTAAACTGGACATACAACACCAAGAACTGAATCAAAAGACCAAATAATAAAAACTGTTAATTTGGTACTTTTTCTAAACATACCCTTCAAGATTAGATCCATTTGCAGTAAATCTCACCTGATTTATTCATTCCAACAAATAAATCTAGGAAAAGAATCAGATTCATTTGGAGAAAAAGACAGAGATTTAAGAGCTTGAATATGCATGAATATGGTTGTGCAAATTGATCTTAAACCATATTCATACTGCTGGTACAAATTCTTTTCAGAAGAAAACAACTCTATCAAATCTGAAACTCTCAAATTAACAAAATAAAATAAAATCAATTCAGCATAACCGATTAAATAATTCAAAGAAACATTGGCAGCAAATCTATTAGCTTACACATTTAACAAAATAATGAAAAACGAAATCAAAATCACCATAATCAAAATAGATTTAATTTAAAAATTCTAATGAATCATAAAAATTTACTAATCACCATAAGCAAATCTATATTTTCTTTTAATTCGCGATCTATATCAAAACAAAAACAACAAAATCTATAAAAAAAATTGGCCATGATTCGAGAATGTCTTGGTTTTTCGCGGTTAATTAACATGGAAATGAAAAATCCATGAACTGAAACGACCACAAATTAAATTTATAAACCCCACATCATTTATCAATGAAATGGACCTAATGATAAATAATCATATCAGACCAATTTTAACTAAATCAAAAGAAACTAGAAAACTAAAAACGGATTTCATGATTGATAGTTCTCAGACATCATAAATTGATTAGGGAGAAGAGAAAAAATTACAAACTCTAGTCCCCAATTGTGTCCTCATCGAACCTTTTGAATCC
>NW_020652804.1:0-756 GCF_003573695.1 Papaver somniferum | reverse complement strand
TGACTTTTCCGGCCGAATTCCGGTGATTCCAGGATTTTCCCGGCGACCAAAATAATGGATTTTTGTATGAGTTTCTCTCATGGGGTGTGAAGACCTAGAATTGAAATGGGTTTGAGGAATTGGGCATGAATTTGGAAGGAGAAGGTGGAAGAGTTTTGCAAAGACAAGGATTTGGAATTTGAGCTACAAAAGGAAAGGGATTCTATTCCTAAGAGGATTGCAAGGATATTGAAGCTTATAAATAGAGAAGTTCTCCACACACTTCTACACACCTCTCTACACAAACAACACTTGTGTTTTTGCTCGCTTTCAAAATTCTTTTTTTAATTATTTGTGTGAACTTTAAAAATTCTCCCTTTAATTATTTGTGTGAATTTCAAAAACATGAGTAGATAATTTTCTTATTGATTGAGGATGAATTCCTAGTTCTTAACATGTTTTGAGTTTTGTTTTTAAATCTACTTTGAAGTTTTTCACATGATTATCGTTTGTTTTTACCAATAGGAATGTTTATACATTCATGGTTGATTGATAGATTGTTTAGGAGGCCAACTAAATTGATTTTTTAATTGATCTAAATCTAGTGAAAGTTAGGGGATAAGTAATCGTTTCTTGACTCTTTACATAAGTAGCAAAAACGAGACCTTGCGGAGGGATTCCGTGAAGCAATTGTGTGTGGAAACAACGTTAGCAAGTAGACCTTGAGCTAAGAGTCTAACTACTAATATCAACCTAATAAATTCATAAATCTTAATG
>NW_020652803.1:0-812 GCF_003573695.1 Papaver somniferum | reverse complement strand
AAAACCTGATTTAGATTTAAGCTAATATATCTCAATCGTTAGATCAAAATATTAGCTTGTTATACACAAATGAAGTGCACGCTTCTAGGTTTGTTAGCCATACCCAAACGTGTGCATTGTTGGTTCAATAATAGTCAACCAAAAGGTTAGCCATTTGAACATTTGATACCAACCATTTTCTTATTCACCGTAACTAGTTCAAATGACTCATATGAACTAGTTAGAGAGTTGTTAAATTGCAAGGAAATCTCATGTACTACACAAGACACAATTGAAGCAAAGATTATAAGTTTAAGTTCAGAAATCATCTTCAGATATATAACCTTTCTCAAGTTCGCAGATTAGGTTCCCGGACTTAAGGTACTGGATAGATTTTACAAACTCCAGAAGAAATTCTCGGGTTTGAGAACTTTGCCGGTTCGCGGACTGTGTTCGCGTACTTGGCTCACGCAAGCAGTTTGTTAACTCCAGCAGAAATTCTCGGGTTTGAGAACTTCGGCAGTTCGCAGACTGAGTTCGCGGACTTGGCTACTAGACATTCTTCCAGTATAGGACTTATGCACATATTTGTTTCCACAATATACTTATGTCCATTATTGGTTATGTAATCTAAACTCTCATTCTAATCATTGGAACATTCTTAGATAACGTTATATAGTTGTTGCACTATTTCTCGTCCAAGCAATTTTCAAGATGACTGAAACATATCATGGCTTGCGTCACTAGTTAAATAAAAACATGGTCAAAGTGAAATGCTTACCAACACATATTTCGAGATAAAGATAGGCGAGGTATACTCGGCTCGAAATACC
>NW_020652802.1:0-643 GCF_003573695.1 Papaver somniferum | reverse complement strand
GGAAATTTAATTGCCTTCAGGAAAAATATCAATTTCATTGATAATTCAAGGATACTTCAGACTTTTTACATTTTCGATGACCCTTTGGGATGAGCAATGGTGACACCCACATATGGTTCACCTAATGGTAGATACTAGATTCCCATTGGCACACGACCTATCACCCGTGATAGAATATTCGTAGGTGATGGGTTGGATGCGGATGAATCCATCAAAAAAATATTATTAAAGTAAAAATCAAAGAAAAACTAATAAGATATTGTTTATTAATGATTTGTAACATTTTGTATCATCCTTAAATAAGTATCCTTTTATACTTAAATAAACCCTCTTTCCCTCTTAAAAAGGAACGTGCAAAATTAAAACTTCCATAAATGAGTAATTACAAAATAGGTATACACTTTGGCATATATAAATTATTAAATTTCTTATTTATATATTTTTTGATCGTCAAAGAAGATTTATTGATGAAAAAATAGAAGGTATAAAGGCTATACCACACTAGAAAAAATACAAGAGAAAAAGGAAAAGAATGGTAACAAACTACCACTTTATACATGATTAAAATAGATATTACACCAGTTAGTCATAACATAAGAGGAGTTTATAAAATCAAACACTTTAGATGCTAATGCCCAAGTGA
>NW_020652801.1:0-507 GCF_003573695.1 Papaver somniferum | reverse complement strand
CCCGTACAACGATCTCTTCAGTTTACATACACAATCTTCTATTCCAGCAACCTTGAACCCACTCGGCTGAGTCATATAAATCTCCTCTTCTAGATCACCATGTAAGAACACCGTCTTAACATCTAGCTGAACTAGGTCTAAATCATATTGTGCTACCAACGCCAACAAAATACGGATTGATGAGTGTTTTACCACCGTAGAGAACACCTCATTGTAGTCAATCCCTTCTCTTTCGGCATAACTGTAAAGACCCTCAAGCTCGTCAACACTATTTGACTAGTCAATAGAAGATTTAGCCGGTAATAACGCGATTAGTTTAACATGAACGTTAATTAATAGAAATTAATCTACAACGATTTAGATACGAAATTAGTACCACTCGATAGATCTCGAAAAGTTAGGCGGAATGAACTACTCGAACGTGTCATTCGGACATCGGACGAAGAAGATATCTGTTATTTTCAGTGAAGGGTAAAATGGTCATTTCGCATTAAAGGGTTATCAAGG
>NW_020652800.1:0-420 GCF_003573695.1 Papaver somniferum | reverse complement strand
CATCTTCGGAAGCTATAACATCAAATCCTTACATACTTGATGAAACCAAATCCTTTGTCTTCAAAAAATTTTGCCGATCCAGAAAACCGAAAAAAACTTCTCTCTTCAAACCTTCTATCCAGCCTAAATCTTTGATACCAATTGTCCCAAAAATTGGATCGCTCTGATACCAATTGTTGGGATTCAGAAGCATCTACATGCTAATACTGCGGAAACAAAATAGCTAACAAGAAACACTTGATCTCTCGGATTGCTCCATGAACCTCACTACGATCTAGGATAAGAAGATGAGAAAGAGAACCACACAGATGCAAGCCATAAACAAAGCAACAAGAAATAAAGTACTCACGGATTTAACGTGGTTCAACAATATACACAATGTGTGTAATATTGTCTACATCCACCAAACGGCTACGACCT
>NW_020652799.1:0-509 GCF_003573695.1 Papaver somniferum | reverse complement strand
ATCACATGATATAATCTCATTCCTTGAGAAGTACGCTTTACTTTGCTTTGTTCCAAAAACTGATGAAATCAACTCCTACACATACTTGATAACATCAAACTCTGCATCTTCGGAAGCTATAACATCAAATCCTTACATACTTGATGAAACCAAATCCTTTGTCTTCAAAATTTTCTGCCGATCCAGAAAACCGAAAAAAACTTCTCTCTTCAAACCTTCTATCCAGCCTAAATCTGTGATACCAATTGTTGGGACAATTGGATCGTTCTGATACCAATTGTTGGGATTCAGAAGCATCTACATGCTAATACTGCGGAAACAAAATAGCTAACAAGAAACACTTGATCTCTCGGATTGCTCCATGAACCTCACTACGATCTAGGATAAGAAGATGAGAAAGAGAACCACACAGATGCAAGCCATAAACAAAGCAACAAGAAATAAAGTACTCACGGATTTAACGTGGTTCAACAATATACACAATGTGTGTAATATTGTCTACATCCACC
>NW_020652798.1:0-274 GCF_003573695.1 Papaver somniferum | reverse complement strand
TCAGCCTCTCCCAGGTTTTGGTTATAATAAAAATTCTTCGGGTCAAGCCCAGTTCCAAAACCCTTCTGAGAATAGAATGACTAGCTTAGAGGAATCTCTTGCTATACTAAAAAAGAGCCAGGATATGCTATCACAGAGCCAGGAAAAGTTAGTAAAGAGCCAGGGTAATTTTCAAGAAGAAACCAAGCAGAATTTTAAGAATAATTCTCAGACTCTTGCTAAATTAGAACTTCAAGTCGGCCAAATAGCTAAGTTTCTCACTGAGAGAGAAGAT
>NW_020652797.1:0-2990 GCF_003573695.1 Papaver somniferum | reverse complement strand
GAGTAGTTGGTAAGATCTGCCTAAAATCTCCACCCAGGACTATAGTTTTTCCTCTGAATATCTTGATTGGATTGCTCATCAGATCCTTGAATGTTCTATCAAGTGCTTCGAAGGCATGTTTATGTACCCTCGCTGCTTCATCCCATATTATTAGGTCTGCCTTGCACATTAACTCTGCCAAATATGTTCCCTTTCGTATGCCACAAACTGAGTCTTTTCCAAGTTGTAGGGGTATTTTGAACATTGAATGAGCTGTCCCCCCCGGATAAAGAGAGCGACGCGATTCCTGATGAAGCCACTGTTATAACAATTTTTGATGTCGATCTTAATCCGGTTGCCAATAGATTAAATAGATATGTTTTTCCCGTCCCACATCTTCCAACTACGAAAAACGCTCCCCCTTTTTTGTCTTCCACTGCCTCTTTCACAGCTGTAAACACGTTTCTTTGGTGGATGTTCATGTTGGAACATCTAATTTGTAATTGTCTAGAATGATCTAGAAAAATATAGAGAAATGTAGAAAACAAGTATTCTAGAATGTACTAGAGGAGCCAAAGTCCTTAGAGACTTGACTAAGTTAGAAATGTTAGTCAAAAAGATGTTCTAGTCTAAATGTCTACTATGGTATTCTAGTGAAAGTCAAGTAGGTCAAATTAGTTTACATTTAGAAAACTCTAGATACAACTAGAGTGAAGTAATATGAAGCCTATAAATAGGCATGTTGTACACCATTTGTAAGTTAGAAAGCAAGCAAGATTCAGATCAATAGAAGATAAAGTTCAAATTTACAAAGTCCTTCCTTCCACCTTCACCACTAGAGTTCCTGGAGCTCTATATAAGCAACACCACTATGCTCGTATATCTCCAAAAATATTAAAAATTTCCAACATGGTATCACAGCGGGTTTGATCCAAATGGGCGCTAAAGTTTCCGCTACAAGTTGAAGGTGATAATTCCGCACAATAGAAGACGCAAGGTACGTCTCAACTATCCAAGTTCACTACTTATTTTACAACCCTCAATAGAATCTAGTTATCACCCAATTCTAAGTTTAGAAAAATATGAAAAGAACATAGCAGCTCGTGAAGTTGAAGTAGTTCCTAGAAATGATAAATCTCCATATAACATAAAATACAAGTAAGAAATGTATAAGTTTCACCTCCTTCCATTAAAGAAAAATAAATAACAAAAATAAGAAGAGAAGTTTCCATCCTCGCAGGAGATGCACCAAAGAGTGCATTTCTAAAGAAAATTTGAGGGAAGAGCATCAAAGAAATGCCTCCTCAAATAACAGAGATGGCAAAAATGAGAGTCATCCTGTAAAAATATTCTACTCATAAAGTTGAGTGGGCGGAACCTCTGAACCTACGATGGTCAAGTTTCGTGAAAGGAGAGGAACATCAACAGAAGGCAAAGCCTCTGAATTTAAAACTGTCAAGTTCGGTCTAAACCGTGAAGGAGAAGGAGATAATTGGCACAAGACAGAGGCTCTGAATCTACAAGGAACAGGCTGCGAAAATGCCAGGTCAACAAAGAAGATCTAAAACAAGATATGGAGACACTACGAAGGCGAGCTGGTTTCAATGGGACGACAAGTCCGAAATGAATACACTACGAGCAAGAGAAGCCAAGAGCTATCAAGAGATTGGGTGAAGAACAAATTGGACGCTAAGCCAATTACAAATTAAGAGGGAGTGTTGGAACATCTAATTTGTAATTGTCTAGAATGATCTAGAAAAATATAGAGAAATGTAGAAAACAAGTATTCTAGAATGTACTAGAGGAGCCAAAGTCCTTGGAGACTTGGCTAAGTTAGAAATGTTAGTCAAAAAGATGTTCTAGTCTAAATGTCTACTAGGGTATTCTAGAGAAAGTCAAGTATGTCAAATTAGTTTACATTTAGAAAACTCTAGATACAACTAGAGTGAAGTAATATGAAGCCTATAAATAGGCATGTTGTACACCATTTGTAAGTTAGAAAGCAAGCAAGATTCAGATCAATAGAAGATAAAGTTCAAATTTACAAAGTCCTTCCGTCCACCTTCACCACTCGAGTTCCTGGAGTTCTATACGAGCAACACCACTATGCTCGTATATCTCCAAAAATATTAAAAATTTCCAACAGTTCAATCCATTGTAAAGCTGCAAGAATCCTCCCCGAGATTGTGTTACATTGTAGTTAATTTCTTTATGGATGAGTGTCTTTTCTTTTTTCAGTTGAAGAGGGTAAGGAAGCATTGGGAATTCTTTGAGAGACCTGTTGATCAGGTTCATTGATTTTTCAATTTCAAATAATACCAGGTATTTGAGTTGTTCATCCTCGTTCTGTTCATGCAGAATGTCTTTAGATAGAAGTCTGCAGTTTCGGTTCCACATCTCTGCTGGATCTTTGATTTGGCAATACAGTAGCAGGGTTATGAACATTTCACCTAAGGACTTGGTGGATCCCCAAGTACTTGCCTCTTCAATCACTTCTTGCCATTCATGATCGGCATCCATTTTCTGCAATTTTGGAATGTAAATTGATGTTTTGGTTGTTAGTGGTTGTATTCAGAACGTGCTAAACGATGTGATTGCATTTGATGTTTTGCGACCGTTTTGTAAATCTGAATGTGGAGAGACGATTGTTGTGTTTCTTATACTGCAATATAAGACACGTTTGGCGAAAAGGCACGTCAGTAGAAACTTATGTGGGCGGGTTCCATTATTAAGAAAGATAAGGAATTTGATTGGTAATCAAGTTTAGCTATGTTCGGGAAACTTAAACATTGGACGTGGATTATTCTGGTCGGTCTATTTTAGTTATCGATTGCCGTAGGATAGCTTCTTATATTGTTTCTAAAAGCTGAAATTGCTTGTAGCCCAAGAGACCTTATGTGGAAGCTATATAAAACGAGCACCCTATAGAAGTAGACACACAAAAGCAAAAAGAAACCCAAGTCTTCTCGTTCTTCCTATACAGTTAAGCTTGTTCCTAGCGTAAACATCAA
>NW_020652796.1:0-1384 GCF_003573695.1 Papaver somniferum | reverse complement strand
TTTTATATCTTTCCTATCGGAGATATAAATCTCGAGCCAATTATTTCAATTGTACTCAACACGATAGAAACTACAAGATCAGATCACTACAGAGAAAATAGTTGGGTCTGGCTTCACAATCCCAATGAATTCTTCATGTCGTTAACCTACAGGGTCTCATGAGAAACCTAAGGTTAAAGAAGAATCGACTCTAGTTTATGCAACTAGTATCACATAGAAGTGCGGGGATTAGTTTTACCAGTTGCTAGAGCTCTCCTTTATATAGTTTTCAAATCAGGGTTTGCAATTTATGTTACCTTGGTAACAAAGCATTCAATATTCACAGTTAGATGAAAAACCTGATTCAACCAAGCTAATATCTTTCAACCGTTAGATCGACTTTTCTTGTTACACACAAATGAAATGTACCCTCATTTTGGTTTACGTAACCGTACCTAAACGTGCACACCATGTTGGCTCAACAAAAGTTAACCGAAGTTAGACATATTGTCACTCTTAAAAAAGCGGTGGTCAAACAACACCACCCAATATTTCGCTTAGCAATCTGTATGGAATAACTCCGAAATACTTTGCTAGAGAATCAACTAGACAATCAGACTCAATGTAGATTAAAGTATCTCAAGGATTTAAATCTCTCACTTGTTTTGATTTACTCAAGCTAAAACAATAACGAGTCTTTAATCAACCACAATGAATAACTTGGAAGGTACCAAAGACCAATATCCAAATGTTAATCAATGAAATCAACAACAACTAGGTTGGATCTCCAATTGATTAAACTTCAACGCACAACCTGTATTATTTCTATTATATAATCAAATATAATGCGTAAAGGAAATAACACATACACCAGAAGTTTTGTTAACGAGGAACCCGCAAGTACAGAAAAACCCCGGGACCTAGTCCAGATTGAATACACATTGTATTAAGCCGCTACAAACACTAGCCTACTCCAAGCTAACTTCGGACTGGAATATAGTTGAACCCCTATCAATCTCCCACTAATACAAGGTACAGTTTTACTCCTACGCCTCTGATCCCAGCAGGATGCTACGTACTTGAATCCCTTAGCTGATCTCACCCACAACTAAGAGTTACTACGATCCAAAATCACAGGCTTGGAAAATAAACAAATCCGTATCACACAGAAAAGTCTATCAAAGGATAAATTTTTCTCCCACATAAAAACCCTAACTTTTTGTTTTGTCTTTTGATATATAATCAAGGTGAACAGAAACCAATTCATAATCCGGTCTTATATTCCCGAAGAACAGCCTAGATTAATCAATCACCTCACAACAATCTTAATCGTATGGTAGCGAAACAAGATGTCGTGGAATCACAAACGATGAGACGAAGATGTTTGCGATTACTTTTATATCTT
>NW_020652795.1:0-401 GCF_003573695.1 Papaver somniferum | reverse complement strand
AATGTAGTTTAGCCCTAATCAATCTCACACTGATCAAGGTACAGTTGCGCTCCTTACGTCTCTGAACCCCAGCAGGATTCTACGCACTTGATTCCCTTAGCTGATCTCACCCACAACCAAGAGTTGCTACGACCCAAAGTCGAAGACTTGATAAACAAATTTGTCTTACACATAAAAGCCTATTGAAATAGATAAATCTGTCTCCCACAGAAATACCTACAAGTTTTGTTCCGCCTTTTGATAGATCAAGGTGCACAGGAACCAATTGATAAACCGGACTTATATTCCCGAAGAACAACCTAGTATTATCAATCACCTCACAATAATCTTAATCGTATGGTAGCGAAACAAGATATTGTGGAATCACAAACGATGAGACGAAGATGTTTGTGACTACTTTT
>NW_020652794.1:0-532 GCF_003573695.1 Papaver somniferum | reverse complement strand
CAAAAGTTTTGTTAACGAGGAAAACGCAAATGCAGAAAAACCCCGGGACCTAGTCCAGATTGAACACCACACTGTATTAAGCCGCTACAGACACTAGCCTACTACAAACTAACTTCGGTCTGGACTGTAGTTGAACCCCAATCAATCTCACACTGATTCAAGGTACAGTTGTGCTCCTTACGTCTCTGATCCCAGCAGGATGCTACGCACTTGATTCCCTTAGTTGATCTCACCCACAACTAAGAGTTGCTACGACCCAAAGTCGAAGACTTGAATAAACAAATCTGCATCACACAGAAAAGTCTATGGTAATAGATAAATCTGTCTCCTACAGATAAACCTACGAGTTTTGTTCCAGCTTTTGATAAAATCAAGGTGAACAGGAACTAATCGATAACCCGGACTTATATTCTCGAAGAACAGACTAGAATTATCAATTACCTCACAATAATCTTAATCGTATGGTAGCGAAACAAGATATTGTGGAATCACAAACGATGAGACGAAGATGTTTGTGATTTCTTTTTATCTT
>NW_020652793.1:0-419 GCF_003573695.1 Papaver somniferum | reverse complement strand
CAGGAATTTGATGACCTAGAAATTAGGGAAATTGTAGCTAGTCTATCTAGAGATACCCAAAACTCTAAGTTTGGGGGTGATTATCACCTTCCTAGTGCCTTACATTTAACTCTCAGAAAGTCCCTTCACTTAGGACTTGATGTCTCTGCCTCGACAATTTTACAAGATTACCTTCATACTCGTTTTCGCGAACCTAATGATGTCCAGGAAGAAGTTCAGTCGTTAGAAACCCATCCTCTGGTTGATGTGGTTTGCCCAGGCTATGATCCCCAGATTGACTTTGTTTTCCCACCAAATAGTTTTTCCAACTGTGGGAACGTTTATATTCCAAATGTGTCGAATATTAAGTTGTGAGACTAAACCTAAATGCTTTAGGAAATTAGAATCGACACATTTGCTTAAGAATGACCACTACTCTC
>NW_020652792.1:0-532 GCF_003573695.1 Papaver somniferum | reverse complement strand
CAAAAGTTTTGTTAACGAGGAAAACGCAAATGCAGAAAAACCCCGGGACCTAGTCCAGATTGAACACCACACTGTATTAAGCCGCTACAGACACTAGCCTACTACAAACTAACTTCGGTCTGGACTGTAGTTGAACCCCAATCAATCTCACACTGATTCAAGGTACAGTTGTGCTCCTTACGTCTCTGATCCCAGCAGGATGCTACGCACTTGATTCCCTTAGTTGATCTCACCCACAACTAAGAGTTGCTACGACCCAAAGTCGAAGACTTGAATAAACAAATCTGCATCACACAGAAAATTCTATGGTAATAGATAAATCTGTCTCCTACAGATAAACCTACGAGTTTTGTTCCAGCTTTTGATAAAATCAAGGTGAACATGAACTAATCGATAACCCGGACTTATATTCTCGAAGAACAGACTAGAATTATCAATTACCTCACAATAATCTTAATCGTATGGTAGCGAAACAAGATATTGTGGAATCACAAACGATGAGACGAAGATGTTTGTGATTTCTTTTTATCTT
>NW_020652791.1:0-360 GCF_003573695.1 Papaver somniferum | reverse complement strand
CTTAGCTGATCTCACCCACAACTAAGAGTTGCTACGACCCAAAGTCGAAGACTTTAATAAACAAATTTGTATCACACAGAAAAGTCTATGGTAATAGATAAATCTGTCTCCCACAGAAATACCTACGAGTTTTGTTCTGTCTTTTGATAAATCAAGGTGAAAAGGAACCAATTGATAAACCAGACTTATATTCCCGAAGAACAACTCAGTATTATCAATCACCTCACAATAATCTTAATCGACGCGGCGAAAGAAGATATTGTGGAATCACAAACGATGAGACGAAGATGTTTGTGATTACTTTTATATCTTGCCTATCGGAGATATCAATCTCAAGCCAATCGTTATGATTGTACTCAA
>NW_020652790.1:0-431 GCF_003573695.1 Papaver somniferum | reverse complement strand
TGAACTCTAACAGTGTACCTCATAGTCTACTAGTACATTATAATCATATGGAGTTTTAAGGATTAAAACTAAACATCCAGCATTGTCTTCTGTGATGTTGATATTGCACACTTTAATTCCTCAGGTGAAATTCAGTTCTGATGCAATCGAAGAAACAAATGTTGTTGAAGAGATCTTGAAGCCATCGATTAGATATGTCACTTCTAGATACACAAGCTAAATGGATGTGTAGATACTAGTTGCACATGCTAATTAGATGTGCAACTTATAGATACACATCTAATTGAATAAATAGTTAGTTAGATGTGTAAGTACTAGTTTCTGAAGTTGTCATCTAGTATTGTTCCTGCATTTCTTATTCGATATTTAGGATAGAAAAGTGTAGTTGAGCTCAAGGACTTCATGGCGATTCATCATACAACGACGAAGAT
>NW_020652789.1:0-585 GCF_003573695.1 Papaver somniferum | reverse complement strand
AGCCAGTTTGTCTCTCGAAGTTGACGAATTCATGTGTGCTTAGGGTTTTTGAGAATATTCCCATTGAATCTTGCCCTGCAACTGCTAAAGATTCATCGTTCTTAAGAAGTTCCAGACTTATCGTAGTCCTCTCATGGCCAGGTTTCGATCTCGGATCCAGTTTGTTTCTTGAATAAGTTGACGAATTCGTGTGTGTTTGGGTTTTTTAGAATATTCCCATGGAATCTTTACCTGCAAGTGCTAAAGATTCATCGTTCTTACAAAGATCCAGACCTATAGTAGTCCTCTCATGGCCAGGTTTCGATCTCAGAGCCAGTTTGTTTCTCGAAGTTGACGAATTTGTGTGTGTTTAGGGTTTTTGAGAATATTCCCATGGAATCTTGCCGTGCAACTGCTAAAGATTCATCGTTCTTACGAAGATCCTCTCATGGCCAGACCTATAGTAGTCCTCTCATGTCCAGGTTTCGATCTCGGAGCCAGTTTGTTTCTCAAAGTTGGCGAATTCGTGTAAGTTTAGGGTTTTGGAGAATATTCCCATGGAATCTTGTCCTGCAACTGCTAAAGATTCATCGTTCTTACGAAGAT
>NW_020652788.1:0-534 GCF_003573695.1 Papaver somniferum | reverse complement strand
CCATGGCTGTTATGAAAATCCGACAGGTTATTCATCCTGATACCATGCCGACTACCTAAAATAACCAATGGTTGGCATGTTGTTCAATTATCGACCTTGCCGGCCGAATACCCTGAAAATAATAATTTTCGATTTCTAACCTAATATAACAAGCATACAACACATTAAAATAACGGGTTTGGGTTTAGAAATCACTTACAATCTTATTTTCGCTTGTAGAGGTTTCTTTTCAACATCTTCAAGGATTGGATTCTTGGATTTACTTGTTACAACTTTTTCCTTACCTTTTCCCTCTGATTTGGATCTTTTCATGTTACCTATTGAATCTCTTTTGCTACTGGATTGTTTAGAATCAACCATTTGTTGTAGAAATCAAAATTGAATTTTTTGGTTGATTTTAGATTTTTGGAATGAAAGAGAAGAGGAGAGGGATTAGAGAAAATGGATTAGAGGAAGATTAATCAGTTTTTAGTTTTTAAATTTAGGATTTAGTTTTAGATTAATTAGTGCAGGGGCATTAAAGTAACTTTACCA
>NW_020652787.1:0-559 GCF_003573695.1 Papaver somniferum | reverse complement strand
CTGTGTTACAATGGATTCACAATCTTGATGATAAACCAAGTTATATGCAGGTGTTCGAACTTTCTGAATTAAGGTCCAAGGCAGATCGTGACAAATATCAATGGGCCACTCAATCTGGTTTTGTCATTTTGCTGGGGTCATTTTTGGATGATGACTTTAGTTTTTTCTTCTATGGGCCTCCTGTGCCAGCTCCACCTAAATCAGTGGCTTCTATAGTTGCAGATTTATGCCACACCTTATATGCATGGGGGCATTCTGTGTATCTATCTTTGTCCGGTTCCCAATGCTATAGTGGTGATTGCCTCATACAAGAGAAGTTATCAAATGCAAGGCGTCCTAAGAGAAAAATCACGGGCTTCTGCGTCATCACTGAAGATCTCTTAAACATCCATCTTGAACGTGGTGTTGGCTGCAGTTTTGGACTCATTAGGTTGTTGCCCTCTGGGAAGATTGAGTCACAGATGTACAATGCTTCTTGGGAGTTTGACGAACCATCTGCAATAGAGCATTTGGAACCAGCCGAATCACCGGATGAAGACTTTTGTATGGATCATACTTG
>NW_020652786.1:0-559 GCF_003573695.1 Papaver somniferum | reverse complement strand
CTGTGTTACAATGGATTCACAATCTTGATGATAAACCAAGTTATATGCAGGTGTTCGAACTTTCTGAATTAAGGTCCAAGGCAGATCGTGACAAATATCAATGGGCCACTCAATCTGGTTTTGTCATTTTGCTGGGGTCATTTTTGGATGATGACTTTAGTTTTTTCTTCTATGGGCCTCCTGTGCCAGCTCCACCTAAATCAGTGGCTTCTAAAGTTGCAGATTTATGCCACACCTTATATGCATGGGGGCATTCTGCGTATCTATCTTTGTCCGGTTCCCGATGCTATAGTGGTGATTGCCTCATACAAGAGAAGTTATCACATGCAAGGCGTCCTAAGAGAAAAATCACGGGCTTCTGCGTCATCACTGAAGATCTCTTAAACATCCATCTTGAACGTGGTGTTGGCTGCAGTTTTGGACTCATTAGGTTGTTGCCCTCTGGGAAGATTGAGTCACAGATGTACAATGCTTCTTGGGAGTTTGACGAACCATCTGCAATAGAGCATTTGGAACCAGCCGAATCACCGGATGAAGACTTTTGTATGGATCATACTTG
>NW_020652785.1:0-395 GCF_003573695.1 Papaver somniferum | reverse complement strand
TATAATCTAAACTCTCATTTCAATCATTGAAACATTCTTAGAGGACGTTATATAGTTGTTATTCACAAACCATTTCTCGTCAAAGAAATTTGCAAAGTGATTGAAACATAACATGAATTTCATCACTATGTAAAGATGAATTTGGCTAAAGCGAAATCTTACCAACACATATTTTGAGAAATAGATAGATGGATAAACTCGGCTCGAAATACCAAATGTGTATAATCAAAGGCTATATAGCAAAACGACTTTTGTCTCAAGATAAGAGATAAAATAGACTTTTGAGTGATAGATAAGTTCAAGTCTCCACATACCTTTTAGTCGATGAAGATCCACCAGTTCCTTGAATAGTCATTCGTCTTGCATGATGATTTCCATGAAGTTCTTGAGCTCAA
>NW_020652784.1:0-750 GCF_003573695.1 Papaver somniferum | reverse complement strand
TACCCTTCCCTATTCTAAAGGGATCAAGCACAGACCGTAGTTCATCCTCCAAGGGACAGAAACTTATTCCAACTCGTTTGCAAGGCCGTAGCCCGGAAAAGATGGTAATGGCCTGGTACGTAGGCCATTTCGTCAAAGATGCATAATGATCATGTATCATCGGGTCCGTGACATGGAATAATGATGCCTAAGCATCAAATTCCCTCTTTGAAAAGATACGCAACAATAAATGATCCTTAGAAATCATTTATACCCTTCCGGCTAAGTTATGAAGCTTACTTGGTACATAGTTCGCATATGCACCTACAACTCACCACCCCACCCTATATATGTCTTAATGGAATTTCTACAAGTATGGAAAGGGGAGGAAAAATCACTCACCAACTTCGCGCAATGATTTCATTTCACTGTTCATCGTAATGATTACATGCAATGATTGTGCATTACCTGTTCCTCCATCCCTCTTTGGTTGATGCACAATGATTGTGCACCACTCGTTCTGCCATCCTTCTCTGGCTGATGCACAATATTTCTGCAACATTGGCTTTAAGCCAATCACCTTCGTAATGCTCAATGATTACGCTGCAATCTCAAGGCCACCTACCCAACTGGACTGATGCATCATGATGATGCAACATTGGACTATTGCCAATATGCCTTCGCGATGTGCCTTACTTGGCACCAACTGTTGGCCCTTGGCCAAACGCATCTCACTATGCAAAGAAGCTTTGGATGAAGATTCATCTCGAG
>NW_020652783.1:0-420 GCF_003573695.1 Papaver somniferum | reverse complement strand
ATCTTTCATCGGTTGGATTTCCTCAAAGCTAAGATCCGGTTCAGGCATTAGAGTCTGGAAAAACTCAACTAAGAACTTAGAAGCACATAACAACAACCTGAATAATTGGGGATCCTCTAAGTCAATTAGATTCGACTCACACAGCTGAACACAATTAAAGAGGTGGTCTTCCTTAAGAAAATGTGTCGACCCTAATATCATAAAGTAATTAGGTTTAGTCTCAAAAATTAATAACCGACACATATGAAAATCATATGTTCCCACAATTGGTTGAAAAGGTTTGGTGGGAAAACAAAGTCAATCTTGGTATCATAGCCTGGGTTAACCACATCAACCAGAGGATGGGTTTCTAACAACTGAGCTTCTTTCTGGACATCATTAGGTTCGGTAAAACATGTATGAAGATAATCTTGTAAGATG
>NW_020652782.1:0-628 GCF_003573695.1 Papaver somniferum | reverse complement strand
GGAAAGTCCGATCGGGACAAGTGATGACTCGTTGGAAACCTTACGGCGAGGAGATTGTTTTGGAGCAGTTATTCTGAATAATTAACATATTTTTAATAGTTTTTTTTAGTGAAAATACATTAAAAATGCATTATAATATTCAATTAAATGCCCGGCGTCCGGGTTTTCAACAAATTAGAAAATAATTCAAAAGAATTTTGTCCAAAAAGATAAAGTCCTCGTGAAAACAAATATATTTCACTACTCGTCGCTGCCCTTCATTAGACAAATCGGCAAAAAAAATGGCAAAAAAACAAAAAAGGCAATCAACACGAGGACTTCCCAAGAGGTCACCCATCTTAGTACTACTCTCGCCCAAGCACGTTTAACTGCAGAGTTCTGATGGGTTCTGGTGCATTAGTGCTGGTATGATCGATTGCTGAAAGGATCTTACTAGTTTTACTACTTAACACGTCTCCAATGTGTTGGCTCGAACTGTCTAACGCCTATTAATTCTTCGTGGAAAGTCCGATCGGGACAAGTGATGACTCGTTGGAAACCTTACGGCGAGGAGATTGTTTTGGAGCAGTTATTCTGAATAATTAACATAGTTTTAATAGTTTTTTTTAGTGAAAATACATTAAAAATG
>NW_020652781.1:0-710 GCF_003573695.1 Papaver somniferum | reverse complement strand
TGATATCTTATCTCATGTTGATCATTCCCTTAAATGTCAATGGTCGTGAAATTGAAGCTTTTATATCTTCTCACTGAGCACTTTGTATTCTAAGTTGGTCAGTACTCAAAAGTCACAATGTCACAGTATGCATAGTAGGGGCTATCTCTTTAGTCTTCCTTTAGCGCTGTCTTGGGTGTATTTAACAATACTATTACTGGCTGATTACTAGCCGCTTGATTATGGACACGTGTTTGTGATCCATTGCTTAGGGTTAGGCCAATAATTGTTATTTGAAGCTGTAAGAAAACTCTGTTGGTTGTTATCTGAAAATTAATGAAGTATTTATCTTTGGATGCGGCTAATTTGCCCAGATAATTGGCTTGGTTCTTCGATCCAAGAGGTGTTAATCACCAATTTATCCCTCATTTTCATTCTTTATTTGTCAATCTGTTGTGTAATCACAACAATTGGTATTCAGAGCCTTGTTTTCACCCAATGTTTTTTCCAATGATGCTCAAAGATCTTGAAACAAAAACCTCAGCTAATGAAGCTGCTATCAGTAAGCTTTAATCGGATCTCAAAACGCTTTCCACTGATCTTTCTACACAAATTGATACTGTGAAAGCTAGTTTTAGAGGAACCTTACAAGAGAATAACCGCAGTCTTATTCAGTTGCTCCATAAACCTGCAAATCACAATCGATCTGAAGATCCAGAAGGTTCACATCA
>NW_020652780.1:0-543 GCF_003573695.1 Papaver somniferum | reverse complement strand
TTCAATTGCTATGATGAGATCTTATCTAACTACACAAGACACAATTGAAACAAAGATGATTTGATTCGACTGAATCGGCTCATGAACATTATAGCCACGTTTTGCATAAAGCATTCCTTAGTAATTTATGTTTCATGTTCAAAGCACATCTTTACATCATAACCACTTCAGCTGAAAAACAAGTTCGCGGACTTAAGTTTAATCGGTTGAGTTTTCCAAACTCAACAGAAATTCTCGGCAAGAGAACTTCCGCCAGTTCGCGGACTGAGTTCGCGGACTAGGTGTACGGACTGGGTTCGCGGACTTGGCAAGCCAATTCCACAATCCTCCCAATTACTCTTGATCAAAAAAGTTTGAAAAACTTCGGTTCAAGGAATACATGGTTACGTAATATCAACTCTCATTCCAATCATTGAAACATTCTCAAAGGACGTTATTCAGTTGTTATTCACAAACCTTTCTCGTCAGAGCAATTTCCAAGACGATTGAAACGTATCATGACTTTCGTCACTAGGTGAAGATAAACATGATCGAAGCGAAACG
>NW_020652779.1:0-517 GCF_003573695.1 Papaver somniferum | reverse complement strand
ACTTGGAGTCATACTCCTCAGGTAGTATGGAGTCATGGTTGCTTCACTAAGCCTCTTCTCAAAGAAGCTTTCAGATGAATCAAGACATGCTTGAAGGAAAAAATTGTCCTCCATGGTGCCAAGGTTTCCAGCACTTGAATGCTTATGCATGGAGTTGCTTCCTATGAAAAATTGGTAAAATCTAAATGAATCATGAAAAAAAAAAGTTTAAGACCTGCGCAACCAAACAACAATTTACCATTTTCAAGATACGCATTGATGGTTTTGTTCGTATGAGATTGATCAGGTCAGAAGATTGAAGATGGGACTTCCTTTTCAAATATGATCTAGCTGTTTTCTCCCGTTCTAATTCCTGTGAAAAAAATAGATCCCAATATCAGAAATCTCGTGATAGTATCGAACACAAAAAACATCAAGAAGAAGGTTATGGAGACAGTATGTTGTAGCATAAGTTCAAGAACAATGTATACGATATGCTTGTCAATACATACCCCACGTCACCATACTCAAAACTACC
>NW_020652778.1:0-520 GCF_003573695.1 Papaver somniferum | reverse complement strand
TTTGAGAATTGCTCTGACGTGAATCGGTCTGTGAATAACGGCTACATAGCGTCCTTTGAGAATGTCTCAATGATTGAAATAAGAGTTTAGATTACATAACCATGTATTCCTTGAACCGAAGTTTTCGAACTTTGTTGATCAAGAGAAATCGGGATGATTGTGGAATTGGCTTGCCAAGTCCGCGAACTGTCGGAAGTTCTCGACCGATAATTTCTATTGGATTTTCCAAAACTCGTTTGTGTGCTAAGTCCGCGAACTCAGTACGTGAACCCAGTCCGCGAACTGGCGGAAGTTCTCTTTCCGAGAATTTCTGCTGAGTTTAGAAAACTCAGTCGATTAACTTAAGTCCGCGAACATGTTTGTGAACTTAAGAGGTTATGATCTAAAGATGTTCTCTGAACATGAAATATTAAATTACTAAGGAATGCTTTATGCAAACCGTGGCTATAATGTTCATGAGCCGATTCAATCGAATCGAATCATCTTTGCTTCAATTGTGTCTTGTGTAGTTACATAAGAT
>NW_020652777.1:0-1141 GCF_003573695.1 Papaver somniferum | reverse complement strand
CACAAAAGTTCAATAAAATCCTTATGAAATCGATCCGCAACTCTTTCAATCTCTTTTAGTTTTTAATACAACAAATTAGCAGTTCTAAAAAAAACTTAAATATAATCCATAAGAAATCAATCTACCATATATTCATTATAGACTTTGATATACCCATAGTATCACTAGTAGAACCTCCACAAATATATACAACAGATAGATACAAATATTTTGAAGCCATCTCTCAAGTTACAATATTGTTCTCGCAATCCTCCTTCTCTATGTGCAAACAAGAAAAGATACAAAACCAACCAATATCAACATTCAACAGTTTAGGGTTGCACAAGACCCGCCCGACTTATTCGAACCCGCTCGTATCCGCTAAACTCATGGATTTTTAACCCGAACCCGCCCGTTGCAGGTTGATAGTTGGTTATGAATATAAAAACCCGTTATAGTTGGGTTGGTTATTAGAAAAATCCTCCCGAACCCACCCGAAAACCCCGATAAATATAGATAATTGATTAAAATTAATCCTAACCCTCCATTGATTGAAACCCTAGTAGTAGTCAGTAGATAAGGATCGAACCGGCGAAAATAACTTCCAACCTATAGAACAAACTAGGGTTTTCAAGAAATGAAAATGGAGTAAGTAATAAGAGAGAATATGGGAAGTCAAATTGTAACGTCTGTTAGTAGTGATGAGCAGTACTTAAACAACAACTGGATATGATGAATAACAGCTTTAATTACTAACCATCTCTCCCTAAGATTTTGTGAATAACAAGGACGGAGGACCCTCTCTATTATCCTTTCTTTCTTCTTGTGTCGATTTATGGTTTTATCTATCTACTGGTTATTCTTCTGCTTGTTCTTTGCCTTTTAATTGATGAAAATCCAAATAAAAATATCTAAGCCATGATTAGAGAGTGGTGGGGCAGTTCAAAGGGCCTCCCAGTTTATCTCCCATTCATTTATTTTTTCCTTCTAATTTTTGCCGCGAAATTGTGGCAGGTACAATTTTTTTTTGGCTATAACTTGAAGGGGGTTTAAACCCGAAAACGACCGGCCCGTAATAGTTGGGTTGGTAGTTGGTATTAGCTAAAACCCACTACAATTGGGTTGGTAATTGGTATTAGCTAAATCCCGACCCGTCCGACCC
>NW_020652776.1:0-1141 GCF_003573695.1 Papaver somniferum | reverse complement strand
CACAAAAGTTCAATAAAATCCTTATGAAATCGATCCGCAACTCTTTCAATCTCTTTTAGTTTTTAATACAACAAATTAGCAGTTCTAAAAAAAACTTAAATATAATCCATAAGAAATCAATCTACCATATATTCATTATAGACTTTGATATACCCATAGTATCACTAGTAGAACCTCCACAAATATATACAACAGATAGATACAAATATTTTGAAGCCATCTCTCAAGTTACAATATTGTTCTCGCAATCCTCCTTCTCTATGTGCAAACAAGAAAAGATACAAAACCAACCAATATCAACATTCAACAGTTTAGGGTTGCACAAGACCCGCCCGACTTATTCGAACCCGCTCGTATCCGCTAAACTCATGGATTTTTAACCCGAACCCGCCCGTTGCAGGTTGATAGTTGGTTATGAATATAAAAACCCGTTATAGTTGGGTTGGTTATTAGAAAAATCCTCCCGAACCCACCCGAAAACCCCGATAAATATAGATAATTGATTAAAATTAATCCTAACCCTCCATTGATTGAAACCCTAGTAGTAGTCAGTAGATAAGGATCGAACCGACGAAAATAACTTCCAACCTATAGAACAAACTAGGGTTTTCAAGAAATGAAAATTGAGTAAGTAATAAGAGAGAATATGGGAAGTCAAATTGTAACGTCTGTTAGTAGTGATGAGCAGTACTTAAACAACAACTGGATATGATGAATAACAGCTTTAATTACTAACCATCTCTCCCTAAGATTTTGTGAATAACAAGGACGGAGGACCCTCTCTATTATCCTTTCTTTCTTCTTGTGTCGATTTATGGTTTTATCTATCTACTGGTTATTCTTCTGCTTGTTCTTTGCCTTTTAATTGATGAAAATCCAAATAAAAATATCTAAGCCATGATTAGAGAGTGGTGGGGCAGTTCAAAGGGCCTCCCAGTTTATCTCCCATTCATTTATTTTTTCCTTCTAATTTTTGCCGCGAAATTGTGGCAGGTACAATTTTTTTTTGGCTATAACTTGAAGGGGGTTTAAACCCGAAAACGACCGGCCCGTAATAGTTGGGTTGGTAGTTGGTATTAGCTAAAACCCACTACAATTGGGTTGGTAATTGGTATTAGCTAAATCCCGACCCGTCCGACCC
>NW_020652775.1:0-818 GCF_003573695.1 Papaver somniferum | reverse complement strand
ATAAGTCCGAAACTTGGTAAGAACGATGAATATCAAACCTTTTACAGGTATGATTCCCTTGGAATATTCTCCAAAAACCTTAAACACACACAATTCCGTCAAGTTCGGGAAAGAAACTGGCTTTGAGGTCGAAACATGGCCAGAAGCAGACTCCTATAAGTCTGAAACTTGGTAAAAACAATGAATATCTAACCTTTTACAGGTAAGATTCCATTGGAATATTCTCCAAAAACTTTAAACACACACAATTTCGTCAAGTTCGGGAAAGAAACTGGCTCCGAGGTCGAAACCTGGCCAGGAGCGGACTCTTATAAGTCTGAAACTTGGTAAGAACGATGAATATCTAACTTGTTACAGGTAAGATTCCATTGGAATATTCTCCAAAACCCTTAACACACATAGTTTCGTCAAGTTCGGGAAAGAAACTGGCTCCGAGGTTGAAACCAGTCCAGGAGCGGACTCCTATAAGTCCGAAACTTGGTAAGAACGATGACTATCTAACCTTTTACAGGTAAGATTCCCTTTGAATATTCTCCAAAAACCTTAAAAACACACAGTTTCGTCAAGTTCGGGAAAGAAACTGGCTCCGAGGTCGAAACCTAGCCAGGAGCGGATTCCTATAAGTCCGAAACTTGGTAAGAACGATGAATATCAAACCTTTTACAGGTAAGACTCCCTTGGAATATTCTCCAAAAATCTTAAACACACAGTTTCGTCAAGTTCGGGAAAGAAACTGGCTTTGAGGTCGAAACATGGCCAGAAGCGGACTAATATAAGTCCGAAACATGGTAAGAACGATGAATATCTAACCTTTTACA
>NW_020652774.1:0-393 GCF_003573695.1 Papaver somniferum | reverse complement strand
CCGAGAACGATGGATCTTTAGCAGTTTACGGGTAAGATTCCATGAGAATATTCTTATAAACCCTAAACACGCACGAATTCGTCAACTTCGAGAAGTGAACTTGTTCCGAGATCGAAAACTAACCATGGGATACTACTATGAGACTGCAACTTAGCATGAACGATGGATCTTTGGCAGTTTACGGGTAAGATTCCATGAGAATATTCTCATAAACCCTGAACGCGCACGAATTCGTCAACTTCGAGAAGTGAACTTGTTCCCAGATCGAAAACTGGCCATGAGATAACTACTACAAGACTCGAACTTCCCGAGAACGATGGATCTGTAGCAGTTTACGGGTAAGATTCCATAAGAATATTCTCACAAACCCTAAGCACGCACGAATTCGACAAC
>NW_020652773.1:0-376 GCF_003573695.1 Papaver somniferum | reverse complement strand
AGAAAGTAGCTCCGAGATCGAAAACTAGACCAATATAGATAAGATTCTTTCGTATGAACGATGAATCCAACAGTCTGCGGGTAAGATTCTATGTAGATATTCGCCGAGACCTTAACCAATTCTAAATTTCATCAACTTCGAGAAAGAAAGTGGCTCCGAGATCGAAGAGTGGACCAATATAGATAATATTCCTTCATATGAACGTTGAATCCTACCGTCTGCGGGTAAGATTCCACGTAGATATTCGTAGAGACCTTAACCAAACCCTAAATTTGATCAAATTCGAGAAAGAAAGTAGCTCCGAGATCGAAAACTAGACCAATATAGGTAAGATTCCTTCGTATGAACGATGAATCCAACAGTCTGCGGGTAAGAT
>NW_020652772.1:0-352 GCF_003573695.1 Papaver somniferum | reverse complement strand
CTGGACCAATATAGATAAGATTCCTTCGTATGAACAATGAATCCAACAGTATGCGGGTAAGATTCCATGTAGATATTCGCTGAGACCTCAACCAAAGCCTAAATTTCATCAACTTCGGAAAGAAAGTAGCTCCGAGATCGAAAATTAGACCAATATAGATAAGATTCCTTCGTATGAACGATGAATCCAACAGTCTGCGGGTAAGATTCTATGTATATATTCGCTTAGACCTTAACCAAACCCTAAATTTCATCAATTTCGAGAAATAAAGTTGCTCCGAGATCGAAAACTGGACCAATATAGATAAGATTTCTTCGTATGAACGATGAATCCAACAGTCTGCGGGTAAGAT
>NW_020652771.1:0-733 GCF_003573695.1 Papaver somniferum | reverse complement strand
TGTATCATATCAAAACCACAACTTCTATCACCAGCTTGCACCTCTTCTGTCTCACAACCAACCTAAACATACATCTAGTCACTGCAAATTCACAACCACAACCTCTGAAACCTAACTCATCCACCATCTCTGCATCAATCAACCTCAGGCTAGGTCATTGCACCATCAACTCAACAGACTAAGATCCATTGTTTTTCTCTGCAATAAACCACACCACTTAAATCAACAACAACCTATCTCTTCGTTTCCATTACAGTTTCATTACCCTTCTCAATATAAGAAATTAGATAAACCCATCAGGAACAACTCCAATCTGGAAGCATTTCTCTGCCAGAAATCACCAATTTCTCAATCTTGAAATCAAACTCAGCCATTAAAAACCCTAATTTTCATTCTTAACATTAACACAACCATTTTCACCTCAATTACAGCAAACCCATATCACAATTCTTCTTCATCTTTCGATTCGCATCACAAAAAACCCTAATCTTCTTCTCCAACTCAGATTGGTGAATCTGAAACAAGAACCAATAACTTCTTCTTGTCTCATAAAAATCGCAAATTGAAACCCTAATAAAATCACAAACCCATGTTAGATCGATTCTGTCAAGAAATCAAATTGAAAATCAAAGAACAATCGAAACCGTAATTTAATTTTTATTTGGAACCTCAATTCTTCAAAACAACGAAACCCTAACTGAACAAAAAATCCATAACTATAGTTTTTTTCATT
>NW_020652770.1:0-660 GCF_003573695.1 Papaver somniferum | reverse complement strand
CAACCGATTTTAGAACTTTAACCTTCAAGTATCCAAACCGGTACGCATACTTGAAATAACCGGACCAAGATTGGGTTTTGTAAGTACGCAAACGGGTATGCATACTTATAATCCCAGCAGAAATATTCGGACATGAACCTTACGCCAGTACGCGAACGGGTACGCATACTTAGGTTCCCGGATTTCTCAAGCCAACAGGTACACGTACGGGTACGCATACTATGGTTCCCGGATATGGATTACATATGTGCAAGAGTACAACATGTCATATCCAATAATGGTTAAGTTTTCTAAACTCTTATTTCAATCATTTGAAACTTTCTTAGAGGATGACAATATCCGTTTTCACACACTATTAGCATCAAAGCAATTTTCAAGTTATTGAAATAATCATAACGAAACATTCCAAGTCTACACTAAATGATTGTATCACACAAACCATGTAAGATATTACTCGGAAATTTTCACATGATCATATTTTGACTTGCGTCAAAAATATAAGATGAACTTGGTCGAAGCGAAAGCTTTCCAACACATATTCCGATAAATATGTAAGCGATCTAAACTCAGCTCGAAATCTCAAATGTGTATAATAGAAAACTATATCGTAACACGACTTATGTCTCAATATAGGAGATAGAGTAGAAATAGACTTTCCAA
>NW_020652769.1:0-895 GCF_003573695.1 Papaver somniferum | reverse complement strand
TGCGCCTAGCGCGAAGAGGATATGACCTCATTTAGAGGCATTTTCTTGGAAAAATAAAACTCCCTCCGTTGCACGGAATGTGATCGAAAGTATTACTTTTCCTGAACGGAGGTAGTATTATATTATTATTAAGGGTTATTTTGTTTTTGGTACTCAAGTTTTGACCAACTTTGTTGTTTGGTCTAACATTTGTCCATCTTGGTGTTTGGTACTTGGAAATGACGTTGACCCGCGTGGACTCGGTTTGACCTTGACGTGTCCACTTCTCTGTTAATTAATTAGAAAATTACTAAAAGAAAATTAACTTTAGTAACAATGAACTGCTAAGTCCTAACGTTACACGTGTACGTTCAAAATTTCATATATCTCAACGGTGGAGAATTCTCCTTAATTTAACACTTATAACCCTAAAATCTATCGACTCAGTCAGTTCATTATCGCCTCAGACACAAAGTTTTAGGGTTTATAGAGACTTGTCCTTGAAATCATTGTAGATCGAAAAAAAGCTGCAAATCAAAGTGTTATTGTTGGTGTCTTGTGGATTTGGAAGTCGATCTGTAAGATTTTGGGGAGATTGAAGTGTATTTTAACCGTTCTTCATCTTTTTCAGTGGTAAGTGTATAAATTTACATAATTTTGTTATATTTCTTCCTTAATCCATCTATTATTAGGTGGTAAGTGGTAAGATTTCAATATTTATGTTGTTTAATTTTATCTTTTTTTTTTGATTGAATAATTTAGGGTTTTAAAAAAATTGGGGTTTTTTCGAATCTGGTACTTTTTTAATACTTGAAAAGGGGAAAATAACGTGGGTTTGTCTTTTTGATGGTGACTTTGTCTAATTTTGTATGTGTTCGACGAATTTTATATTTTAGGGTTTTGTTGCTATGCTGCT
>NW_020652768.1:0-410 GCF_003573695.1 Papaver somniferum | reverse complement strand
CCTATTACTTAACTCAGGTTTCAAGAATACCATATACAAACCCGATATTCTCGTCCGGGCGAGGATCGAGGTGTCAAATATATCAGATTGGATGAAACTACAACCTATTACTTAACTCAGGTTGCAATATTACCATATACAGACCCGATGTTCTCGTCTGGTCGAGGTTCGAGGTGTCATATATATCCGATTGAATGAAACTGCAACCTATTACTTAATTCAGGTATCAATATTACCATATACTGACCCGATGTTCTCGTCCGGGCGAGGTTCGAGGTATCAGATATATCATATTGGATGAAAATGCAACCTATTATTTAACACAGGTTGCAAGATTATCATATACAGACCCGATGTTCTCGTCCAGGCGAGGTTCGAGGTGTAAGGTTACTTAACTCGGGTTGTAAGAT
>NW_020652767.1:0-1481 GCF_003573695.1 Papaver somniferum | reverse complement strand
TGTATTTACACATCCATATGGCTTGTGTATTAAGAACATATATGTTATCTTCATTAGCACTCAAACAAGGATATCACATAGAGCTACTTCTGGTTCTTAAACAATGAAGTTTACACATCAAATGACACTTAATCAGCTGAAATGTGACATACTATATTGCAAGGTATATAACTATCAACTGCTAGTTCAACTTCTTTTATAGTCCGTGCAATCTAATTTACTAGGTGAAACAAGATTCTTTGTTTGTATACGTACTTACAGGAATATTAAACACCATTCAAATTCATGACTTTGAAAATACATAATTAGTAACATATTATTTCCTATTGCCATCTAAATTATGAAAAAATTACCCAAACTTCCTTGCTAAGGCTTTGTACAAAAACAACTCCAGCTTTTCCTCCTCTATATCTCTTTTTGAAGTCCATCCTTAACACGTTCTAGAAATGCAACTGGTACTTTTCGTCTGACAGATTCAAAAGCTACCATACAATAGGCTAAAATTTTTAGAAAACATAAGAATCCAACAAAATGTAAGAAATATATCAATCGAAAACTTTAAAGAATATAATGAATACTTATATTCTAAGAGTTCATTGCAGTTCGATATCAATTCACATATACTCACAAGAGCTTCTGTTGCTATGAGTGAGTTCAGTTTGCAAGATCTCAGCTCGTACTGGTTCTGAATTGACAGCATCCTCGTCATTATTAAAAATCCAAGTAGAAGATTGAGCTGACAATGAAATTGAAAGCAAGATTTTCTTCTATTAGATACATAGTTCAATCCATGATATGAAATTCCATATGTTGTTATAATTTAATCAAATTTTAATTTCATTAAGTTTTACGAAATTTATCAAGAACAGATACAAATTGATATCAGTTCATGTGAAATCGAAAATTAAGAGTTGATGAAATTCAAATTAAATCGATGGGTAATAGAGACGATGATTCATTGATATCAAAACTCAAATCAGTTTTTAGATCGTAGATAGAAATTAAGATTTATGACCATTTTGATGAAGAACAAATCTGAAATTTTTGTTCAAATTCTTCAAAAAATTTACATTGAAACAACCAGAGTGAGTAGATGATTGTAAATCTATGCTCTGATTTAGATTAAGATAAGTTAATTGAAAAGAATATGAAAATTCCAGTAAAGTGAAAACCCTAAAATCCTTTTCTGAAATTTGTTTCTGAAATCAATCAGCTAAAAACTCTCAATAAAAGAAGATGATACTTCTCTACATAACCACGCTCATATTTCTCATGCTCGAAGATCTAAACTCTGATCAAGGATCAAATAAAGAATACCGAGATCAATTTTCATATTTTTTCTTCAAATCCTTTCAAATCAAACTTCAGAAACTTTGAGTTCAACTCGAAATCGAACTAAAAAGGATACGGGAAGATTAAACTTACTTTTCGATTCGTTTTGGTTGATGTTTCGCTTCAATTTCTCTTAGCTTCGGTCTCCG
>NW_020652766.1:0-368 GCF_003573695.1 Papaver somniferum | reverse complement strand
GCCTTAGAACATATTAATTGTAATTAAGATACATTTTTCAAACTTTTTCTGTTAAAGATGAGTTTATCTAGTTTACAATTTAGTCACAGAAATCAATTTCCGACTTATAACGAATTGTGTAGACTTTTTTGAGTTAACGTATATAAAATTGAATATTTTTATGAACTCTTTCTTTTTGTGTTGGCTTTGTCTTTCTATTGGATTCAAGATAGATGAAATTTGTTAGGATTCGGATTAGTTATGCATGGTCTTTCATCCTTCTTCTATTGTGAAATTTGACTTCCTTCATATTTTCTTGAATCAACGTACATAGAAATGCAAATTTTACTAGACGTATTGCCGTAGAACATATTAATTGTAATTAAGAT
>NW_020652765.1:0-564 GCF_003573695.1 Papaver somniferum | reverse complement strand
TTTTATGAACTCTTTCTTTTTGTGTTGGCTTTGTCTTTCTATTTGATTCAAGATAGATGAAATTTGTTAGGATTTGGATTAATTCTGCATGGTCTTTCATCCTTCTTCTATTGTGAAATTTGACTTCCTTCATATTTTCTTGAATCAACGTACATAGAAATGCAATTTTTACTAGACGTATTGCCTTAGAACATATTAATTGTAATTAAGATACATTTTGCATAATTTTCTGTTAAAGATGAGTCTATCTAGTTTACAAATATAGTCTCAGAAATCAATTTCCGACTTATAACGAAATGTGTAGACTTTTTTGAGTTAACGTATATAAAATTCAACAATTTTATGAACTCTTTCTTTTTGTTTTGTCTTTCTATTTGATTCAAGATAGATGAAATTTTTTAGAATTTGGATTAGTTTTGCATGGTCTTTCATCCTTCTTCTATTGTGAAATTTGACTTCCTTCATATTTTCTTGAATCAACGTACATAGAATTGCAATTTTTACTAGACGTATTGCCTTAGAACATATTAATTGTAATTAAGATACATTTTTCAAACTTTTTCT
>NW_020652764.1:0-804 GCF_003573695.1 Papaver somniferum | reverse complement strand
GCAAAGGGGAGCCGATCCTAGTAAGAGGTGCAACCGATCACAAAGGGGAATCGATCCTTGTAAGAGGTGCATCAAGTTTCTAGATATTGGGAACCAATCCTATAAACATGTGCAACACGTTTTTAGACATTGAGAACCGATCCTATGGACATGTGCAACAAATACAAGTTAGATACCATATATATGTGGGAACCGATCCTATTACCTAGTCAACCGAATTTTCGGAAAGCTAGTGTGACTAAATCCAGTACCCACATGGAGGTAGAACCGAAACTTGTTTTGGTAGAACCGTGAAACCCATGTTTTTGATTGAATGTTCTTAATCAATCACATAGTTCTTGAAAGTCAGATGAACCAATTTTAAACTTGTTTGGAAGTGTGGCAATTCGTTTTCAAGATTGTAAGTATGAAAGAGGACTTACAAAGTTAAGATGTCGACATACTTTGAACATGTGCAATAACGCTTATCTTTTATTGTTCAAAGATATTTCTTAATAGCTAAAGGAAAAAATCCAGGATCGAAAAAATAAATTGAGAATCTTTTAATTATGTAGTTGCAGGAAATCCTACACTACACCCCTCATATGATTTCATTATTACTCAACTCATTTTTAGATTTACACTCTTAATTTTATTGATCAATCTTTGAATGTTCTTACAAGAAAAGATAAAGGAATCAAGAATGACCTCTGCTCTAGACTTTCTCTCTCCTATTTACTTGTTTCTTACTCAAAAAGATCTCTCTCCATTCTTTACAACTTGAAGGACTATTTATAGGGAAATACATAGTGGATGACAGCTAAT
>NW_020652763.1:0-471 GCF_003573695.1 Papaver somniferum | reverse complement strand
CTTCGTCCTTCCAAGTACTCCAATGATCCCAAAGGTTGTAAGTTTAGCACCACCGTTGTTGAAGATCCGTAGCTATAACAATGAGAGAAATCGAGATTCTCGATCATTATTATACAGTGACATAGTATTATTATGTAACATCAAAGTCCAATTGCATCACGACTTTAACAATAATACTACGATGATATGTATCACTCCCCCTTAGTCAATACTCCATCTCGATTATGGAAACCACTCCCCCTTACACAATGATCCGAAAACCATATATTTGTAGTGTGAACTACATTATTTCCCCCCCTTTTTGTCAATAAAATTGGCAAAGGTAAAAGAACGGGATCATAATGAAATTTCCACAAGAGACATTTCATAGACTAAAATAAAAATACATACCAACTTAATTTAGATGCAATCATAAAGACGAAGCTAAATGCATTCATCAAGGAGTTTTAAGATACAAGATAACCCCTATAA
>NW_020652762.1:0-676 GCF_003573695.1 Papaver somniferum | reverse complement strand
ATTTTCCAAATTTCTTTAAATTCCTCAACTTCTGCAAGGAACTGCCCAAGACTTCTATTACGACATATTATTTTCTTCTATTGGTCTCTATGGACATCTAAAAATGAACTCATATTCCAACAAAGGTATGCAGCGGTTCTCAAAGCAACAACAGGAATCCGAATGGAAAAGAAGATCTCACACCTCTGGTTATTCTTGGAGAACCACCAACCAGTACCTTAGAAAGTAACATCTAAATAACAACTATCTCAGTAAGCTGTTCGGATAGGGATTGGATCAATATCAACAAATGGAATTGTCATGGGAACACCCTGGAGTTGTAGGTACGGGTTCCATTTGCAGGGATTCGAAGGAGAGAACCGTAACGGCTCTTGCGCAGCTATTAGGAATAACCAATGCTTTAATGACTGAGACTTAGGCCACATTATTGACATCTAGATCCACGACAGAAAGACAATGATAAAAAATTCATTTGAGACAGATCCTGAAAATCTCATGTGCTTCATAAATTCTTCCACCAACACACCATGGTATATACCACGAATGACTGCTGAAATAAACCAGAGAATGCGCCAATGCCAACCATAGATAAGGAAACCATGGTATACATTTCGTATTGCACTATCCAGCACAACCATAGAGAAGGAAACCAAGTGACGGACATACTAACAGACTA
>NW_020652761.1:0-324 GCF_003573695.1 Papaver somniferum | reverse complement strand
ATGGCACACCATATTCTGACGCACTATTTTATGGCAAAACACGTTCTGTCGCACAATCTTATGGCACACCAAGTCAGACCATATTCAATCACACCTTGTTCTGGACATATCATGTTGTGGCACACCATATTCAAGCATACCTTGTATTTGGACATATCATGTTATGGCACACCTTATTCTGATGCACTATGTTATGGCACACCACGTTCTGTCGCACAATCTTATGGAACACCAAGTAAGACCATATTCAAGCACACCTTGTTCTGGACAGATTATGTTATGGCACACCATATTCTGACGCACTATGTTATGGCACACCACGTT
>NW_020652760.1:0-314 GCF_003573695.1 Papaver somniferum | reverse complement strand
TCAGCTCGAAATATCAAGTGTATATGATCTAGTCTATATAGCATACGACTTTTGTCTCATAAGAAGTAGGAGAAGAATAGATATACTTTCGAGTGATAGATAAGTTCAAGTCTTCACATACCTTTTTTTTGATGAAGTTCAACGGTTCCTTGGTGTAGATCTTCGTCGTTGTCGTTGAATCACCATGAAGTCCTTGAGCTCAACTACACTTTTCCTATCCTAGTCCGAGACTTAGCTAATAGGCTAGAAATCAAGACTTTATAGTTTTGATCACTAACATTGACAAACATGTTTGATATATCAACGCATGCGAG
>NW_020652759.1:0-327 GCF_003573695.1 Papaver somniferum | reverse complement strand
CCAACACCCATTCAAAACCAAATCTTCATAACCCTTGTGAGCCAAATTGTTTCCGATTGCTCTGTCTGACCAACATGTTAGTTAAGGTACCTACTAGGACATGATTGTGACCTACAGAGACCAAACAAACACACTTGTTAGAATTAACCCAGACGAACCTATCGAAATTCTAAGTTCTGAGGGAGACAGTCCAGATCAACCAGAAACATTGGGAGAACCCCGTACCCTCAAGGATTATATGTACCCAACTAGAGTCAGTCAACCTTCTTGTATTGTGCTACCCGAGGCTAATGGCCATTATGAGCTGAAATCAAGCACAATACAGAT
>NW_020652758.1:0-496 GCF_003573695.1 Papaver somniferum | reverse complement strand
TAAGATTACCATATACAGACCCGATGTGCTCGTCCAGGCGAGGTTTGAGGTGTCAAATATATCAGATTAGACGAAACTGCAACCTATTACTGAACTCAGGTTGCGAGATCGGCATATACAGACCCGATGTTCTCGATCAGGCGAGGTTTGAGGTGTCAAATATATCATATTGGATGAAAATGCAACCTATTAATGAACTCAGGTTGCAATATTACCATATGTTCTCGTCTAGGCGAGGTTTGAGGTGTCCAATATATCAGATTGGATGAAACTGCAACCTATTACTGAATTCAGGTTGCAAGATTACCATATACAGACCTGATGTTCTCGTCAGGCGAGGTTTGAGTTGTCAAATATATCAGATTGGATGAAACTGCAACCTATTACTGAACACAGGTTTCAAGATTACTATATACAGATCCGATGTTCTAGTCCAGGCGAGGTTTGAGGTATCAAATATATTAGATTGGATGAAACTACAACCTATTATTGAACT
>NW_020652757.1:0-306 GCF_003573695.1 Papaver somniferum | reverse complement strand
CATTCGTAAAATACACACTCGAAAAGACTCGAACGTTATAATTTAGCTCTAGAGGTGTCTATTTTGATTGAAAACATGATAATTATCAGGACATGTTGGTCTATAGACCCACATGATCTTGATATTTGAGCCAAGTTTTGAAGCCTACGCCTCATAAACACGAATTTTCTACTTAGAACAATTTCGAGTGTACATTCGAATAGTACACACTCGGAAAGACTCGAACGCTATAATTTAGCTCAACCGGTGTCTATTTTTATTGGAAACATGCTAATAATCAGGACATGTTGGTCTATAGACCCAGAT
>NW_020652756.1:0-458 GCF_003573695.1 Papaver somniferum | reverse complement strand
ATTCATGTTCATATAGGAAGCGGATCCGTTTCCATTGAATTTTAGGTGACCAAAGGAGTCACTAGCCAATTTTTCAGCATACCTTTCTGAAACTCTTGAAGAAAGCTTTGCATACAAATCTGATTTTTCCATGATTCCTGGTTTCAGACAGAAGACCGAAACACTCATATATTACCGAAGCTTATACGCCAATGGTTACTAAAAACTTGTTCATTGATTATGGAAATCAAATATTATTCCCTTAATAGAAAAATCATTTTTTTTTTAATATTAAGGATTTTTAGGAAAGTGCGTCCCAGAGAATATCTTCATAATTCTCGCAAGTTTTGAACCATTCCACGATATACACTGAACTCATCAAACTAGTCAGTGTATTTCTCCCAGATACTAAGTATCTGAATAAGACAGATTAAGCTTTCCACGGTTATCAGGAAATTTCTTCTTACCTGATTTATTAG
>NW_020652755.1:0-1077 GCF_003573695.1 Papaver somniferum | reverse complement strand
AAAAACTTAGACCTTCTGAGCACATGTCCCATACCACCTGCCAAGGCATCCAAAAGTATCCACAACAATACCATGAATCGCAGTTGGCCAGTGCCAAGAGGATATCTCGACCAGGTATCCTGAATGGCGTCCCATACCACCACCCAAGAATCCCTAAAGTTCAAATTGTTGAAGATGTCATCGTAATGACAAGATTTTAGCACGGTACTATGTGGAACATCTTCCAGTTTCCCACCGTCCCTGACGGTAATCCATGTTGCCACTCGTAAGTGGGATGCTAGCCGGGCCTGAAAACACACACCGTTGGCCAGTTTCCAATGTGTGGGAATAATCAGTCCCATTGTCTACCCACCGTCCCAGACGGTCTTCCGAATATCCACTCGTAAGTGGTGTGCCACATAGGCCAGGAAAACTCACAGTACTTGAACAAGCTCAACTCGATTCTCGCAGTAGCTGACAAAGCAGTTACAAACTCTTTCCACGCAAAGGTTGGCCTACTCTCGAACTTTAAGTTTTCCATTAAAGGAAATACTCGCCAATGAGTCCACCCCACACAATTCCCTAGAGTTTTCTCGGAACTTGCTCTGATACCAACTGTGATGGACCGCAAAATTACGCATTTGGCGCGTTCAACCGCAAGCCATAACTTTTCCGGTGCGCCATGATGAAGCTACGATCCGGGCCTTTAAAGCTATGAAAATGCACATCCATTTGAATTTGAAAGCATGCTCTTGGAGCATTATGCAGCTAACTTAGCTTCCGCACCATTCCAACTTACCCTTGTTCTGCGAAGGGTTTTATTAAGTAAACCAAAAACTTTCCTAAAACGGCCATTTCAGGCCCTAAACGATGGTATTTTGTTAAATTTTGGTGACCATGTGGATGTATAGATCGACATGTCTTGATTTTTGGGTCGTTTTCAATCGAAATGGACTCCTCTTGATCCAAATTACGACACTCTGGTTTTTAGCCTATGTCGAACGCCTTGATAGGAAGTATGAGTATTGAGTGAATGGAATGCAACTTGCATCATCAAGTTTGGCCACAATCATCTCTTACGTCGAGCCAGATAATATG
>NW_020652754.1:0-1749 GCF_003573695.1 Papaver somniferum | reverse complement strand
TCATATTTGTACTGGTTAGTACGGGTAGATTAGTCAAGTAAATTGGACTGTTTGGTTGATCATACACCAAGGTAAACAAAATCTAACATATGGAAACTTTTGCAGGTTGTTGAGGGTATGCCTATGAAGCAGAGGCATGAGCTTCTCTTTTTCTGGACCTCTGTGAAGTTCCTTCCTGCACGTGGATTCTCTAATTTATCGTCTCGTTTAAGCATCTTCAAACTGGAAAAATCTGATCAGCACCTGCCCTCATCTCGCACGTGCTTTTACAAATTAGCCCTCCCACAGTACTCATCTCCAGCCGTCATGAAGCAGAATCTCTTGATTATCAGCCAAGAACATGTGGACTGCAGCTTTGGGTTATCATAATATTTTTCATACTCTTCTTATTTGGTTCGTAAATTTGTTGTAATGTAGCGTGCTTTGACGTCTTCTCGCGTCACATGGTGGTCGCCAAAGTGTTCGGATCATTGTGCAATGTCCTAATCAAATGCCTAGTGGGATGATCAAAGCCGACGATCGTAAGCTCAGATTCCTCCCCACCAGTAGATAGAGACAAATGAGAATAACCAAACCAAGTCTACAAAATGCCAGTACCATGCAGCTGCTTCAAAGCCGTAGATTGGTCCCAATCTTGATATACTTCTTTTATTTTGGGTTTTGGTGTTATTTTAGGGTGGTGATTAGGTACTCCTTAAAACTTTTTTTTTTGTATTTATTTATCTCGGCAAATCATTATCTGCATTCTATAAATAGATGGGCTAATTTATGGATTGTGTTTGGAATTGTTTCTCTTGTATGCTTCAGGAGAAAACAAATGTAGATGATTTCTCTTTTGTCAGCTTTTGGATTTTTAACTCATGGTAACTCTTCTTATTAGAAAGAAAAAAATTTGATTAGAGTCCAATATAGCACATATGGGTACTTAACAGATGTAACTACAATGAACCAACATTAAGGCTATCTCAACAGATGGATGTGCCGAAGGAAAAACGTCTCCTTTTCTCAGGATTCAAGCTGTGATTCCATTCTGGAAAGCATAAACAGGCTCGAGTTCAGAAGAGGGAAAAAAACATAAACATTATCCCTTTTCTTGAGAAGTTTCTAGACAGGGGCCCAAAACAAACAAGTTTATTTTGTGAGTGATATATACAGGGCCAGAAGTACCACCGTCTTCTTCATTTAGTCCGTCTTCCCTTGTACTGCGCCTCACCCCCATCAAGCCATTGTTTGTGGATTGGTATTAGCTTTAAGTAAGACCTTGTTTGTTTGCAGCTGATTCTGCATCTGGATCTGAGTCAACCCCTGATTCGGACAGAGTCAGCAGTCAGATCCAGTTTGTTTTGAGTCAGATCTGACTCGACCTCTGTCTCAGACATAATCTCTGACTCGGATCCATTTGAGTCGGGTAGCAAAATACTCCTGATTCATATTTTTGAGTGAGATGAGTCAGATCTGACTTAAAACAAACATATCGACTCAGATCCAGATAAGTCAGGTGATTTCACTAAGATCCAGATGATTCAGATCCAGACGACTCAGATTAGTTAGGAGTAAACAAACATGGTCTAAGTAAAAATAATAAAACAACAGTTGCGCACCCTGTCGAAATTCAATAGAAATCCTAGTTCAAATTGAGCCATGTAGAAAATTAAGTTTGAATCATTGGTTTCTTTAAAAACTCAAGGATTTTTACTTTACTCAAAACCATGACGGATCTATAAATTGTTACCTCATTCTCGTTCTTTG
>NW_020652753.1:0-715 GCF_003573695.1 Papaver somniferum | reverse complement strand
AATTAATTTTTTTTTTTTTTTCTTTTTCTTTTATGGGCATGTCTTAATTATTATTATTGTTTTTATTTTCTTTTATGAGTTGTGCTAATTTATGCTAGGTTTAGTTCAAAAAAATTTTCCAAAGCCCAACTTTAAACCAAAAACCAAAATCCCTTGTTAGTCCATTCAAAACCAAATCTTCATAACCCTTGTGGGCCAACTTGTTTCCGATTGCTCTGTCTGGCCAACATGTTAGTTAAGGTACCTACTAGGACATGATTGTGACCTACAGAGACCAAACAAACAGACTTGTTAGAATTAACCCAGACGAACCTATCGAAATTCTAAGTTCTGAGGGAGACAGTCCAGATCAACCAGAAACAATGGGAGAACCCCGTACCCTCAAGGATTATATGTACCCAACTAGAGCCAGTCAACCTTCTTGTATTGTGCTACCCGAGGCTAATGGCCATTATGAGCTGAAATCAAGCACAATACAGATGCTTCCTATTTTTAGAGGTGTTGAGAATGAAAATCCGTACCACCACGTGAGAGAATTCGAGGAAATTTGTGGAACTCTGCGTTTCACTCAAATGTCCGACGAAACCCTGAAGTTAAGGCTCTTTCCTTTCTCCCTGAAAGATAAAGCAAAGGCCTGGCTTTATGCTTTACAGCCTCAATCCATCATGACATGGGATGACCTCATAAAGGAGTTTTTCAAAAAGTTTTTCCCGAA
>NW_020652752.1:0-700 GCF_003573695.1 Papaver somniferum | reverse complement strand
GCGAACGTATACTCCCCGCCCCACACCAGGCGTTGGTATATTCTACGCCCCACACCAGGCGTTGGTATAATGTCCGTCTGACCAAATTTAGTTTTTCCACCGTAGGGTCACACACCAGATTAAACCCAAAATTTGGTCTTTTTTTTCCTCTTTGGTCTTTGGTTATACTCGCATCACTGCAGTTGCTCTAATCCTATTTCATCTGCGCTAAACTTCATCTCTTGTTTAACTTCCATCAAATGATCTTTTACCCCACCGGCTACCATCAAAACGTGAAAAAGCGGGGGTCTAACAACCACACCCAATATTTTGCTTAGCAATCTGTATGGACTAACTCCAATATACTTTTAAGACAATCAACTAGACAGTCAGACTCAATCTTATTAAAAGTATTCAAAGAGTTATATCTCACTTTGTTGATTCAATACTTACTCAAGCAAATAGAAATATGCGAGTCTAATTGAATAAAAGAGAAATCACTTGAACGGTACCAAAGACCAATATTCAAGGATCCATCAATTTCAATCAACAACCAAAGGTTGGATTTCCCAATTGATTGATTCAACGCACAACCTGTGATATTTCAATTATATAAAAAAATATAATGCAGAAAAGAAATAACACAGACACCAGAAGTTTTGTTAACGAGGAAACCGCAAATGCAGAAAAACCCCGGGACCTAGTCCAGATTGAACACACA
>NW_020652751.1:0-497 GCF_003573695.1 Papaver somniferum | reverse complement strand
TAACTCCGAAATACTTTGCTAGAGAATCAACTAGACAGTCAGACTCAATCTAGATTAAAGTATCTCAAGGAGTTAATATCTCTCACTTGTTTTGATTTACTCAAGCTAAAACAATAGCGAGTCTTTAATCAACCACAATGAATAACTTAGATGGTACCAAAGACCAATATATAAGTGTTAATTAATGAAATCAACAACAACTAGGTTGGATCTCCAATTGATTAAACTTCAACGCACAACCTTTATTATTTCTATTATATAATCAAATATAATGCGGAAAGGAAATAACACAGATACCAGAAGTTTTGTTAACGAGGAAACCTCAAGTGCAGAAAAACCCCGGGACCTAGTCCAGATTGAATACACACTGTATTAAGCCGCTACAGACACTAGCCTACTCCAAGCTAACTTCGGACTGGACTATAGTTGAACCCCTATCAATCTCCCACTGATACAAGGTACAGTTGTACTCCTACGCCTCTGATCCCAGCAGGATG
>NW_020652750.1:0-399 GCF_003573695.1 Papaver somniferum | reverse complement strand
GGCGTTGAAGCAAGGTATCAGTTAGTGCACCGGGGATCATATGAAAGGAGGAATACCATGACTCCGTAGTCTAAATAAACCTATTCATAGCGGAAACCGAGGACCGGTACAACTAGAAATATATGAGCCTGTTATTTTGCTTACAGTTGCGCGCTCGAGAGAACTAATATCCCTTCCCGGTGGGTATTTGTAAAGGAAAAGATTCATTCTCGTAAGCTTCAAAGCACCACTCTCACGACTTTGTTCATCTTAATCTCTTCAATTCCCAAATTCCGTAGTGCATATTGAATCACAAGGATTTCTTCGTACCTGCATTCACTTATCTTTGAGCGCTCATTTGCTTTCTTGGATACGGTAGTTGGTGATTGACAAAGCAGATTGCCGATAGGCTAATCTAGA
>NW_020652749.1:0-1057 GCF_003573695.1 Papaver somniferum | reverse complement strand
TTTTTAGTGTTCCAGGTGACATATATTAATTCTTTAATTTTAGAGGACTAATAGTTATTGATAACAAGCCTACTATGAAACTAAGCATTCACCTATACTTCTGTGTAGTATTTTGAACCATCCTCTTAAATGTACCAGTTGTTGCATATTATTAGATTTTTAAACAGTATCTACCGTTGCAGGTGACATCTTTTAATTCTTTAATTTTAATGGACTATGAATTATTGATAACAAGCCTATTATGAAACTCAGCACTCACCTATAATTCTTTGTAGTCTTTTGAACCTTCCTCTAAAATGTACCAGTTTTTGTATATTATTAGATGTTTTAAACAGTTTCTAGCATTCCAGGTGACATCTATCAATACTTTAATTTTAGAGGACCAATAGTTATTGATAACAAGCCTACTATGAAACTAAACATTCACTTATACTTATATGTATTCTTTTGAACCATCCTTTTAAATGTACCAGTTTTTGTATATAATTAGATATTTTATACAGTTTCTACCATTCCATGTGACATCTATTAATTCTTTAATTTTATAGGACTATGAGTTATTGATAACAAGCTTACTATGAAATTAAGCATTCACCTATACTTCAGTGAAGTCTTTTGAACCTGCTTCTTAAATGTACTAGTTTTTGTATATTATTAGATGTTTTAAACAGTTTTTAGTGTTCCAGGTGACATATATTAATTCTTTAATTTTAGAGGACTAATAGTTATTGATAACAAGCCTACTATGAAACTAAGCATTCACCTATACTTCTGTGTATTATTTTGAACCTTCCTCTTAAAAGTACCAGTTTTTGTATATTATTAGATGTTTTAAACAGTTTCTACCGTTGCAGGTGACATCTATTAATTCTTTAATTTTAATGGACTATGAATTATTGATAACAAGCCTACTATGAAACTAAGCATTCACATATAATTCTTTGTAGTCTTTTGAACCTTCCTCTTAAATGTACCAGTTTTTGTATATTATTAGATGTTTTAAACAGTTTTTAGTGTTCCAGGTGACATATATTAATTCTTTAATTTTAGAGGACTA
>NW_020652748.1:440576-441825 GCF_003573695.1 Papaver somniferum | reverse complement strand
ATGCTAATGATCAGGACATGTTGGTCTATAGACCCACATGATCTTGATATTTTATCCAAATTTTGAAGTCTAGGCCTCATAAACAAGATTTTCTACTTAGAGCAGTTTCGAGTGTACATTCGAATAATACACACTCAAAAAGACTCGAACACTATAATTTAGCTCAACAGGTCTATTTTTATCGGAAACATGCTAATGATCAGGACATGTTGGTCTATAGACCCACATGATCTTAATATTTTAGCCAAATTTTGAAGTCTAGGCCTCAGAAACAAGATTTGTCTACTTAGAGCAGTATCGAATGTACATTCGAAAAATACACACTCGAAAAGACTCGAACGCTATAATTTAGCTCAACAGGTGTCTATTTTTATTGGAAACATGCTAATGATCAGGACATGTTGGTCTATAGACCCACATGATCTTGATATTTTATCCAAATTTTGAAGTCTAGGCCTCATAAACAAGATTTTCTACTTAGAGCAGTTTCGAGTGTACATTCGAATAATACACACTCAAAAAGACTCGAACACTATGATTTAGCTCAACAGGTCTATTTTTATCGGAAACATGCTAATGATCAGGACATGTTGGTCTATAGACCCACATGATCTTAATATTTTAGCCAAATTTTGAAGTCTAGGCCTCATAAACAAGATTTTTCTACTTAGAGCAGTTTCGAGTGTAGATTCGAAAAATACACACTCGAAAAGACTCGAACGCTATAATTTAGCTCAACCGATGTCTATTTTGATTGAAAACATGCTAATTATCAGGACATGTTGGTCTATAGACCCACATGATCTTGATATTTCAGCCAAGTTTTGAAGCCTAGGTCATAAACACGAATTTTCTACTTAGAGCAGTTTCGAGTGTACATTCGAAAAATACACACTCGAAAAGACTCGAACGCTATAATTTAGCTCAACAGGTTTCTGTTTTGATTGAAAACATGCTAATTATCAGGACATGTTGGTCTATAGACCCACATGATCTTGATATTTTATCCAAGTTTTGAAGCCTAGGCCTCATAAACAAGATTTTTCTACTTAGAGCAGTTTCGAGTGTACATTCGAAAAATACACACTCGAAAAGACTCGAACGCTATAATTTAGCTCAACCGATGTCTATTTTGATTGAAAACATGCTAATTATCAGGACATGTTGGTCTATAGACCCACATGATCTTGATATTTTAGCCAAGTTTTGAAGCCTAGGCCTCATAAACACGAATTTTCTACTTAGAGCA
>NW_020652748.1:435169-435304 GCF_003573695.1 Papaver somniferum | reverse complement strand
TCTATTTTGATTGAAAACATGCTAATTATCAGGACATGTTGGTCTATAGACCCACATGATCTTGATATTTCAGCCAAGTTTTGAAGCCTAGGCCTCATAAACACGAATTTTCTACTTAGAGCAGTTTCGAGTGTA
>NW_020652748.1:308118-433770 GCF_003573695.1 Papaver somniferum | reverse complement strand
TTCGAGTGTACATTCGAAAAATACACACTCGAAAAGACTCGAACGCTATAATTTAGCTCAACCGATGTCTATTTTGATTGAAAACATGCTAATTATCAGGACATGTTGGTCTATAGACCCACATGATCTTGATATTTTAGCCAAGTTTTGAAGCCTAGGCCTCATAAACACGAATTTTCTACTTAGAGCAGTTTCGAGTGTACATTCGAAAAATACACACTCGAAAAGACTCGAACGCTATAATTTAGCTCAAGAGGTGTCTATTTTGATTGGAAACATGCTAATGATCAGGACATGTTGGTCTGTAGACCCACATGATCTTGATATTTTAGCCAAATTTTGAAGTCTAGGCCACATAAACAAGATTTTTATACTTAGAGCAGTTTCGACTGTACATTCCAAAATTACACACTCGAAAAGACTCGAACGATATAATTTAGCTCAAGAGGTGTCTATTTTGATTGAAAACATGCTAATTATCAGGACATGTTGGTCTATAGACCCACATGATCTTGAAATTTTATCCAAGTTTTGAAGCCTAGGCCTCATAAACAAGATTTTTCTACTTAGAGCAGTTTCGAGTGTACATTCGAAAAATACACACTCGAAAAGACTCGAACGCTATAATTTAGCTCAACCGATGTCTATTTTGATTGAAAACATGCTAATTATCAGGACATGTTGGTCTATAGACCCACATGATCTTGATATTTCAGCCAAGTTTTGAAGCCTAGGTCATAAACACGAATTTTCTACTTAGAGCAGTTTCGAGTGTACGTTCGAAAAATACACACTCGAAAAGACTCGAACGCTATAATTTAGCTCAACAGGTTTCTGTTTTGATTGAAAACATGCTAATTATCAGGACATGTTGGTCTATAGACCCACATGATCTTGATATTTTGTCCAAGTTTTGAAGCCTAGGCCTCATAAACAAGATTTTTCTACTTAGAGCAGTTTCGAGTGTACATTCGAAAAATACACACTCGAAAAGACTCGAACGCTATAATTTAGCTCAACCGATGTCTATCTTGATTGAAAACATGTTAATTATCAGGACATGTTGGTCTATAGACCCACATGATCTTGATATTTTAGCCAAGTTTTGAAGCCTAGGCCTCATAAACACGAATTTTCTACTTAGAGCAGTTTCGAGTGTACATTCGAAAAATACACACTCGAAAAGACTCGAACGCTATAATTTAGCTCAAGAGGTGTCTATTTTGATTGAAAACATGCTAATTATCAGGACATGTTGGTCTATAGACCCATATGATCTTGATATTTTAGCCAAGTTTTGAAGCCTAGGCCTCATAAACACGAATTTTCTACTTAGAGCAGTTTCGAGTGTACATTAGAATAATTCACACTCGAAAAGACTCGAACGCTATAATTTAGCTCAACAGGTTTCTATTTTGATTGAAAAAATGCTAATTATTAAGACATGTTGGTCTATAGACCCACATGATCTTGATATTTTAGCAAAATTTTGAAATCTAAGCCTCATAAACACGAATTTTCTACTTGGAGCAGTTTCGAGTGTGCATTCGAATAATACACACTCGAAAAGACTCGAACGCTATAATTTAGATCAACAGGTTTCTATTTTGATTGAAAACATTCTAATTATCAGGACATGTTGGTCTATAGACCCACATGATCTTGATATTTTAGCCAAGTTTTGAAGCCTAGGCCTCATAAACACGAATTTTCTACTTAGAGCAGTTTCGAGTGTACATTCGAAAAATACAAACTCGAAAAGACTCGAACGCTATAATTTAGCTCAAGAGGTGTCTATTTTGTTTGGAAACATGCTAATGATCAGGACATGTTGGTCTATAGACCCAGATGATCTTGATATTTTAGCAAAATTTTGAAATCTAGGCCTCATAAACAAGATTTGTCTACTTAGAGCAGTTTCGAGTGTACATTCAAAAAATACACACTCGAAAAGACTCGAACGCTATAATTTAGCTCAAGAGGTGTCTATTTTGTTTGGAAACATGCTAATGATCAGGACATGTTGGTCTATAGACCCAGATGATCTTGATATTTTAGCAAATTTTTGAAATCTAGGCCTCATAAACAAGATTTGTCTACTTAGAGCAGTTTCGAGTGTACATTCGAAAAATACACACTGGAAAAGACTCGAACGCTATAATTTAGCTCAAGAGGTGTCTATTTTGATTGAAAACATGTTATTGATCAGGACATGTTGGTCTATAGACCCACATGATCTTGATATGTTAGCCAATTTTTGAAGCCTAGGCCTCATAAACACGAATTTTCTACTTAGAGCAGTTTCGAGTGTACATTCAAATAATACACACTCAAAAATACTTGAACGTTATAATTTAGCTCAACCGGTGTCTATTTTTATTGGAAACATGCTAATGGTCAGGACATGTTGGTCTATAGACCCAGATGATCTTGATATTTTAGCTAAATTTTGAAGTCTAAGCCTCATAAACAAGATTTGTCTACTTAGAGCAGTTTCGAGTGTACATTCGAAAAATACACACTCGAAAAGACTTGAAAGTTATAATTTAACTCAAGAGATGTCTATTTTGATTGAAAACATGCTAATTATCAGGACATGTTGGTTTATAGACCCACATGATCTTGATATTTTAGCCAAGTTTCGAAGCCTAGGCCTCATAAACACGAATTTTTACTTAGAGCAGTTTCGAGTGTACATTCGAAAAATACACACTCGAAAAGACTCGAACGCTATAATTTAGCTCAAGAGGTGTCTATTTTGATTGGAAACATGCTAATGATCAGGACATGTTGGTCTATAGACCCACATGATCTTGATATTTTAGCTAAATTTTGAAGTCTAAGCCTCATAAACAAGATTTGTCTACTTAGAGCAGTTTCGAGTGTACATTCGAAAAATACACACTCGAAAAGACTTGAAAGTTATAATTTAGCTCAAGAGATGTCTATTTTGATTGAAAACATGCTAATTATCAGGACATGTTGGTTTATAGACCCACATGATCTTGATATTTTAGCCAAGTTTCGAAGCCTAGGCCTCATAAACACGAATTTTCTACTTAGAGCAGTTTCGAGTGTACATTCGAAAAATACACACTCGAAAAGACTCGAACGCTATAATTTAGCTCAAGAGGTGTCTATTTTGATTGGAAACATGCTAATTATCAGGACATGTTGGTCTATAGACCCACATGATCTTGATATTTTATCCAAATTTTGAAGTCTAGGCCACATAAACAAGATTTTTCTACTTAGAGCAGTTTCGAGTGTACATTCGAAAAATACACACTCGAAAAGACTCGAAAGCTATAATTTAGCTCAACCGATGTCTATTTTGATTGAAAACATGCTAATTATTAGGACATGTTAGTCTATAGACCCACATGATCTTGATATTTTAGCCAAGTTTTGAAGCCTAGGCCTCATAAACACGATTTTTCAACTTAGAGCAGTTTAGAGTGTACATTCAAATAATACACACTCGAAAAGAATTGAACGTTATAATTTAGCTCAACCGGTGTCTATTTTTATTGGAAACATGCTAATAATCAGGACATGTTGGTCTATAGACCCAGATAATCTTGATATTTTACCTAAATTTTGAAGTCTAGGCCTCATAAACAAGATTTGTCTACTTAGAGCAGTTTCGAGTGTACATTCGAAAAATACACACTCAAAAAGACTCGAACGTTATAATTTAGCTCAAGAGATGTCTATTTTGATTGAAAACATGCTAATTATAAGGACATGTTGGTCTATAGACCCACATGATCTTGATATTTTAGCCAAGTTTCGAAGCCTAGGCCTCATAAACACGAATATTCTACTTAGAGAAGTTTCGAGTGTACATTCGAAAAATACACACTCGAAAAGACTCGAACGCTATAATTTAGCTCAAGAGGTGTCTATTTTGATTGAAAAAATGCTATTGATCAGGAAATGTTGGTCTATAGACCCACATGATCTTGATATGTTAGCCAGTTTTCGAAGCCTAGGCCTCATGAACACGAATTTTCTACTTAGAGCAGTTTAGAGTGTACATTCAAATAATACACACTCGAAAAGAATTGAACGTTATAATTTAGCTCAACCGGTGTCTATTTTTATTGGAAACATGCTAATGATCAGGACATGTTGGTCTATAGACCCAGATGATCTTGATATTTTAGCTAAATTTTGAAGTCTAGGCCTCATAAACAAGATTTGTCTACTTAGAGCAGTTTCGAGTGTACATTCGAAAAATACACACTCGAAAAGACTCGAACGTTATAATTTAGCTCAAGAGATGTCTATTTTGATTGAAAACATGCTAATTATCAGGACATGTTGGTCTATAGACCCACATGATCTTGATATTTTAGCCAAGTTTTGAAGCCTAGGCCTCATAAACACGAATTTTCTACTTAGAGCAGTTTCGAGTGTACATTCGAAAAATACACACTCGAAAAGACTCGAACGCTATAATTTAGCTCAACCGATGTCTATTTTGATTGAAAACATGCTAATTATCATGACATGTTGGTCTATAGACCCACATGATCTTGATATTTTAGCCATGTTTTGAAGCCTAGGCCTCATAAACACGAATTTTCTACTTAGAGCAGTTTCGAGTGTACATTCGAAAAATACACACTCGAAAAGACTCGAACGCTATAATTTAGCTCAACAGGTTTCTATTTTGATTGAAAACATGCTAATTATCAGGACATGTTGGTCTATAGACCCACATGATCTTGATATTTTAGCCAAGTTTTGAAGCCTAGGCCTCATAAACACGAATTTTCTACTTAGAGCAGTTTCGAGTGTACATTCGAAAAATACACACTCGAAAAGACTCGAACGCTATAATTTAGCTCAAGAGGTGTCTATTTTTATTGGAAACATGCTAATGATCAGGACATGTTGGTCTATAGATCCACATGATCTTGATATTTTTTCCAAGTTTTGAAGCCTAGGCCTCATAAACACGAATTTTCTACTTAGAGCAGTTTCGAGTGTACATTCGAAAAATACACACTCGAAAAGACTCGAACGCTATAATTTAGCTCAAGAGGTGTCTATTTTGTTTGGAAACATGCTAATGATCAGGACATGTTGGTCTATAGACCCAGATGATCTTGATATTTTAGCAAAATTTTGAAATCTAGGCCTCATAAACAAGATTTGTCTACTTAGAGCAGTTTCGAGCGTGCATTCGAAAAATACACACTCGAAAAGACTCGAACGCTATAATTTAGCTCAAGAGGTGTCTATTTTGATTGGAAACATGCTAATGATCAGGACATGTTGGTCTGTAGACCCACATGATCTTGATATTTTAGCCAAATTTTGAAGTCTAGGCCACATAAACAAGATTTTTCTACTTAGAGCAGTTTCGAGTGTACATTCGAAAAATACACACTCGAAAAGACTCGAACGCTATAATTTAGCTCAAGAGGTGTATATTTTGTTTGGAAACATGCTAATGATCAGGACATGTTGGTCTATAGACCCAGATGATCTTGATATTTTAGCTAAATTTTGAAGTCTAGGCCTCATAAACAAGATTTGTCTACTTAGAGCAGTTTCGAGTGTACATTCGAAAAATACACACTCGAAAAGACTCGAACGCTATAATTTAGCTCAAGAGGTGTCTATTTTGATTGAAAACATGCTAATTATCAGGACATGTTGGTCTATAGCCCCACATGATCTTGATATTTTAGCCAAGTTTTGAATCCTAGGCCTCATAAACACAAATTTTCTACTTAGAGCAGTTTCGAGTGTACATTCGAAAAAAACACACTCGAAAAGACTCGAACGCTATAATTTAGCTCAAGAGGTGTCTATTTTGATTGGAAACATGCTAATGATCAGGACATGTTGGTCTATAGACCCACATGATCTTGATATTTTAGCCAAATTTTGAAGTCTAGGCCACATAAACAAGATTTTTCTACTTAGAGCAATTTCGAGGGTACATTCGAAAAATACACACTCGAAAAGACTAGAACACTATAATTTAGCTCAAGAGGTGTCTATTTTGATTGGAAACATGCTAATGATCAGGACATGTTGGTCTATAGACCCACATGATCTTGATATTTTAGCCAAATTTTGAAGTCTAGGCCACATAAACAAGATTTTTCTACTTAGAGCAGTTTCGAGTGTACATTCGAAAAATACACACTCGAAAAGACTGGAACACTATAATTTAGCTCAAGAGGTGTCTATTTTGATTTGAAACATGCTAATGATCAGGACATGTTGGTCTATCGACCCACATGATCTTGATATTTTTGCCAAGTTTTGAAGCCTAGGCCTCATAAACACAAATTTTCTACTTAGAGCAGTTTCGAGTGTACATTCGAAAAATACACACTCGAAAAGACTAGAACGCTATAATTTAGCTCAAGAGGTGTCTATTTTGATTGGAAACATGCTAATGATCAGGACATGTTGGTCTATAGACCCACATGATCTTGATATTTTAGCCAAATTTTGAAGTCTAGGCCACATAAACAAGATTTTTCTACTTAGAGCAGTTTCGAGTGTACATTCGAAAAATACACACTCGAAAAGACTCGAACGCTATAATTTAGCTCAAGAGGTGTCTATTTTGATTGAAAACATGCTAATTATCAGGACATGTTGGTCTATAGACCCACATGATCTTGATATTTTATCCAAATTTTGAAGCCTAGGCCACATAAACACGTATATTCTACTTAGAGCAGTTTCGAGTGTACATTCGAATAATACACACTCGAAAAGACTCGAACGCTATAATTTATCTCAAGAGATGTCTATTTTGATTGAAAACATGCTAATTATCAGGACATGTTGGTCTATAGACCCACATGATCTTGATATTTTATCCAAGTTTTGAAGCCTAGGCCTCATACACACGATTTTTCTACTTAGAGCAGTTTCGAGTGTACATTCGAAAAATACACACTCGAAAAGACTCGAACGCTATAATTTAGCTCAAGAGGTGTCTATTTTGATTGAAAACATGCTAATTATCAGGACATGTTGGTATATAGACCCACATGATCTTGATATTTTATCCAAGTTTTGAAGCCTAGGCCTCATAAACACGGATTTTCTACTTAGAGCAGTTTCGAGTGTACATTCGAATAACACACACTCGAAAAGACTCGAACGCTATAATTTAGCTCAAGAGGTGTCTATTTTGATTGGAAACATGCTAATGATCAGGACATGTTGGTCTATAGACCCACATGATCTTGATATTTTAGCCAAATTTTGAAGTCTAGGCCACATAAACAAGATTTTTCTACTTAGAGCAGTTTCGAGTGTACATTCGGAAAATACACACTCAAAAAGATTCGAAGGCTATAATTTAGCTCAAGAGGTGTCTATTTTGATTGGAAACATGCTAATGATCAGGACATGTTGGTCTATAGACCCACATGATCTTGATATTTTAGCCAAATTTTGAAGTCTAGGCCACATAAACAAGATTTTTCTACTTAGAGCAGTTTCGAGTGTACATTCGAAAAATACACACTCGAAAAGACTCGAACGCTATAATTTAGATCAACCGATGTCTATTTTGATTGAAAACATGCTACTTATCAGGACATGTTGGTCTATAGACCCACATGATCTTGATATTTTAGCCAAGTTTTGAAGCCTAGGCCTCATAAACACGAATTTTCTACTTAGAGCAGTTTCGAGTGTACATTCGAAAAATACACACTCGAAAAGACTCGAACGCTATAATTTAGCTCAACAGGTTTCTGTTTTGATTGAAAACATGCTAATTATCAGGACATGTTGGTCTATAGACCCACATGATCTTGATATTTTATCCAAGTTTTGAAGTCTAGGCCACATAAACAAGATTTTTCTACTTAGATTAGTTTCGAGTGTACATTCAAAAAATACACACTCGAAAAGACTCGAACGCTATAATTTAGCTCAACCGATGTCTATTTTGATTGAAAACATGCTAATTATCAGGACATGTTGGTCTATAGACCCACATGATCTTGATATTTTAGCCAAGTTTTGAAGCCTAGGCCTCATAAACACGAATTTTCTACTTAGAGCAGTTTCGAGTGTACATTCGAAAAATACACACTCGAAAAGACTCGAACGCTATAATTTAGCTCAAGAGGTGTCTATTTTGATTGGAAACATGCTAATGATCAGGACATGTTGGTCTGTAGACCCACATGATCTTGATATTTTAGCCAAATTTTGAAGTCTAGGCCACATAAACAAGATTTTTATACTTAAAGCAGTTTCGACTGTACATTCGAAAATTACACACTCGAAAAGTCTCGAACGATATAATTTAGCTCAAGAGGTGTCTATTTTGATTGAAAACATGCTAATTATCAGGACATGTTGGTCTATAGACCCACATGATCTTGATATTTTAACCAAGTTTTGAAGCCTAGGCCTCATAAACATGAATTTTCTACTTAGAGCAGTTTCGAGTGTACATTCGAATAATACACACTGGAAAAGACTCGAACGCTATAATTGAACTCAACAGGTTTCTATTTTGATCGAAAACATGTTAATTATTTGGACATGTTGGTCTATAGACCCACATGATCTTGATGTTTTAGCCAAATTTTGAAGTCTAGGCCACATCAACAAGATTTTTATACTTAGAGCAGTTTCGACTGTACATTCGAAAATTACACACTCGAAAAGACTCGAACGCTATAATTTAGCTCAAGAGGTGTCTATTTTGATTGAAAACATGCTAATTATCAGGACATGTTGGCCTATAGACCCACATGATCTTGATATTTTAGCCAAGTTTTGAAGCCTAGGCCTCATAAACACGAATTTTCTACTTAGAGCAGTTTCGAGTGTACATTCAAATAATACACACTCGAAAATACTTGAACGTTATAATTTAGCTCAACCGGTGTCTATTTTTATTGGAAACATGCTAATGGTCAGGACATGTTGGTCTATAGACCCAGATGATCTTGATATTTTAGCTAAATTTTGAAGTCTAAGCCTCATAAACAAGATTTGTCTACTTAGAGCAGTTTCGAGTGTACATTCGAAAAATACACACTCGAAAAGACTTGAAAGTTATAATTTAGCTCAAGAGATGTCTATTTTGATTGAAAACATGCTAATTATCAGGACATGTTGGTTTATAGACCCACATGATCTTGATATTTTAGCCAAGTTTCGAAGCCTAGGCCTCATAAACACGAATTTTCTACTTAGAGCAGTTTCGAGTGTACATTCGAAAAATACACACTCGAAAAGACTCGAACGCTATAATTTAGCTCAAGAGGTGTCTATTTTGATTGGAAACATGCTAATGATCAGGACATGTTGGTATATAGACCCAGATGATCTTGATAGTTTAGGTAAATTTTGAAGTCTAGGCCTCATAAGCAAGATTTGTCTACTTAGAGCAGTTTCGAGTGTACATTCGAAAAATACACACTCGAAAAGACACGAACGTTATAATTTAGCTCAAGAGATGTCTATTTTTATTGAAAACATGCTAATTATCAGGACATGTTGGTCTATAGACCCACATGATCTTGATATTTTAGCCAAGTTTCGAAGCCTAGGCCTCATAAACACGAATTTTCTACTTAGAGCAGTTTCGAGTGTACATTCGAAAAATACACACTCGAAAAGACTCGAACGCTATAATTTAGCTCAAGAGGTGTCTATTTTGATTGGAAACATGCTATTCATCAGGACATGTTGGTCTATAGACCCACACGATCTTGATATTTTAGCCAAATTTTGAAGTCTAGGCCACATAAACAAGATTTTTCTACTTAGAGCAGTTTCGAGTGTACATTCGAAAAATACACACTCGAAAAGACTCGAACGCTATAATTTAGCTCAAGAGGTGTCTATTTTGATTGGAAACATGCTAATGATCAGGACATGTTGGTCTATAGACCCACATGATCTTGATATTTTAGCCAAGTTTCTAAGCCCAGGCCTCATAAACACGAATTTTCTACTTAGAGCAGTTTCGAGTGTACATTCGAAAAATACACACTCGAAAAGACTCGAACGCTATAATTTAGCTCAAGAGGTGTATATTTTGTTTGGAAACATGCTAATGATCAGGACATGTTGGTCTATAAACCCAGATGATCTTGATATTTTAGCAAAATTTTGAAATCTAGGCCTCATAAACAAGATTTGTCAACTTAGAGCAGTTTCGAGTGTACATTCGAAAAATACACACTCGAAAAGACTCGAACGCTATAATTTAGCTCAAGAGGTGTCTATTTTTATTGAAAACATGCTATTGATCAGGACATGTTGGTCTATAGACCCACATGATCTTGATATGTTAGCCAATTTTTGAAGCCTAGGCCTCATGAAGACGAATTTTCTACTTAGAGCAGTTTCGAGTGTACATTCAAATAATACACACTCGAAAAGAATTGAACGTTATAATTTAGCTCAACCGGTGTCTATTTTTATTGGAAACATGCTAATGATTAGGACATGTTGGTCTATAGACCCAGATGATCTTGATATTTTAGCTAAATTTTGAAGTCTAGGCCTCATAAAAAATATTTGTCTACTTAGAGCAGTTTCGAGTGTACATTCGAAAAATACACACTCGAAAAGACTCGAACGTTATAATTTAGCTCAAGAGATGTCTATTTTGATTGAAAACATGCTAATTATCAGGACATGTTGGTCTATAGACCCACATGATCTTGATATTTTAGCCAAGTTTCGAAGCCTAGGCCTCACAAACACGAATTTTCTACTTAGAGCAGTTTCGAGTGTACATTCGAAAAATACACACTCGAAAAGACTCGAACGCTATAATTTAGCTCAAGAGGTGTCTATTTTGATTGAAAACATGCTATTGATCAGGACATGTTGGTCTATTGACCCACATGATCTTCATATGTTAGCCAAGTTTTGAAGGCTAGGCCTCATAAACACGATTTTCTACTTAGAGCATTTTCGAGTGTACATTCGAAAAATACACACTCGAAAAGACTAGAACGCTATAATTCAGCTCAAGAAGTGTCTATTTTGATTGGAAACATGCTAATGATCAGGACATGTTGGTCTATAGACCCACATGATCTTGATATTTTATCCAAATTTGGAAGTCTAGGCCACATAAACAAGAATTTTCTACTTAGAGCAGTTTCGAGTGTACATTCGAAAAATACACACTCGAAAAGACTCGAACGCTATAATTTAGCTCAAGAGGTGTCTATTTTGATTGGAAACATGCTAATGATCAGGACATGTTGGTCTATAGACCCACATGATCTTGATATTTTAGCCAAATTTTGAAGTCTAGGCCACATAAACAAGATTTTTCTACTTAGAGCAGTTTCGAGTGTACATTCGGAAAATACACACTCAAAAAGATTCGAAGGCTATAATTTAGCTCAAGAGGTGTCTATTTTGATTGGAAACATGCTAATGATCAGGACATGTTGGTCTATAGACCCACATGATCTTGATATTTTAGCCAAATTTTGAAGTCTAGGCCACATAAACAAGATTTTTCTACTTAGAGCAGTTTCGAGTGTACATTCGGAAAATACACACTCGAAAAGACTCGAACGCTATAATTTAGCTCAAGAGGTGTCTATTTTGATTGGAAACATGCTAATTATCAGGACATGTTGGTCTATAGACCCACATGATCTTGATATTTTAGCCAAGTTTTGAAGCCTAGGCCTCATAAACACAAATTTTCTACTTAGAGCAGTTTCGAGTGTACATTCGAAAAATACACACTCAAAAAGACTCGAACGCTATAATTTAGCTCAAGTGGTGTCTATTTTGATTGGAAACATGCTAATGATCAGGACATGTTGGTCTATAGACCTACATGATCTTGATATTTTAGCTAAATTTTGAAGTCTAGGCCACATAAACAAGATTTTTCTACTTAGAGCAGTTTCGAGTGTACATTCAAAAAATACACACTCGAAAAGACTCGAACGCTATAAATTAGCTCCATAGGTGTCTATTTTGATTGAAAACATGCTAATTATCAGGACATGTTGGTCTATAGACCCACATGATCTTGATATTTTAGCCAAGTTTTGAAGCCTAGGCCTCATAAACACAAATTTTCTACTTAGAGTAGTTTCGAGTGTACATTCGAAAAATACACACTCGAAAAGATTAGAACGCTATAATTTAGCTCAAGAGGTGTCTATTTTGATTGGAAACATGCTAATGATCAGGACATGTTGGTCTATAGACCCACATGATCTTGATATTTTAGCCAAATTTTGAAGTCTAGGCCACATAAACAAGATTTTTCTACTTAGAGCAGTTTCGAGTGTACATTCGAAAAATACACACTCGAAAAGACTCGAACGCTATAATTTAGCTCAAGAGGTGTCTATTTTGATTGAAAACATGCTATTGATCAGGACATGTTGGTCTATAGACCCACATGATCTTGATATGTTATCCAAGTTTTGAAGGCTAGGCCTCATAAACACGAATTTTCTACTTAAAGCAGTTTCGAGTGTACATTAAAATAATACACACTCGAAAAGACTCGAACGCTATAATTTAGCTCAACCGATGTCTATTTTGATTGAAAACATGCTAATTATCAGGACATGTTGGTCTATAGACCCACATGATTTTGATATTTTAGCCAAGTTTTGAAGCCTAGGCCTCATAAACACGAATTTTCTACTTAGAGCAGTTTCGAGTGTACATTCGAAAAATACACACTCGAAAAGACTCGAACGCTATAATTTAGCTCAAGAGGTGTCTATTTTGATTGGAAACATGCTAATGATCAGGACGTGTTGGTCTATAGACCCACATGATCTTGATATTTTATCCAATGTTTTGAAGTCTAGGCCACATAAACAAGATTTTTCTACTTAGAGCAGTTTCGAGTGTACATTCGAAAAATACACACTCGAAAAGACTCGAACGCTATAATTTAGCTCAACCGATGTCTATTTTGATTGAAAACATGCTAATTATCAGGACATGTTGGTCTATAGACCCACATGATCTTGATATTTTAGCCAAGTTTTGAAGCCTAGGCCTCATAAACACGAATTTTCTACTTAGAGCAGTTTCGAGTGTACATTCGAAAAATACACACTCGAAAAGACTCGAACGCTATAATTTAGCTCAACAAGTTTCTGTTTTGATTGAAAACATGCTAATTATCAGGACATGTTGGTCTATAGACCCACATGATCTTGATATTTTATCCAAGTTTTGAAGTCTAGGCCACATAAACAAGATTTTTCTACTTAGAGCAGTTTCGAGTGTACATTCGAAAAATACACACTCGAAAAGACTCGAACGCTATAATTTAGCTCAACCGATGTCTATTTTGATTGAAAACATGCTAATTATCAGGACATGTTGGTCTATAGACCCACATGATCTTGATATTTCAGCCAAGTTTTGAAGCCTAGGCCTCATAAACACGAATTTTCTACTTAGAGCAGTTTCGAGTGTACATTCGAAAAATACACACTCGAAAAGACTCGAACGCTATAATTTAGCTCAACAGGTTTCTATTTTGATTGAAAACATGCTAATTATCAGGACATGTTGGTCTATAGACCCACATGATCTTGATATTTTATCCAAGTTTTGAAGCCTAGGCCTCATAAACAAGATTTTTCTACTTAGAGCAGTTTCGAGTGTACATTCGAAAAATACACACTCGAAAAGACTCGAACGCTATAATTTAGCTCAACAGGTTTCTATTTTGATTGAAAACATGCTAATGATCAGGACATGTTGGTCTATAGACCCACATGATCTTGATATTTTAGCCAAATTTTGAAGTCTAGGCCACATAAACAAGATTTTTCTACTTAGAGCAGTTTCGAGTGTACATTCGAAAAATACACACTCGAAAAGACTCGAACGTTATAATTTAGATCAACCGATGTCTATTTTGATTGAAAACATGCTACTTATCAGGACATGTTGGTCTATAGACCCACATGATCTTGATATTTCAGCCAAGTTTTGAAGCCTAGGCCTCATAAACACGAATTTTCTACTTAGAGCAGTTTCGAGTGTACATTCGAAAAATACACACTCGAAAAGAATCGAACGCTATAATTTAGCTCAACAGGTTTCTATTTTGATTGAAAACATGCTAATTATCAGGACATGTTGGTCTATAGACCCACATGATCTTGATATTTTATCCAAGTTTTGAAGCCTAGGCCTCATAAACAAGATTTTTCTACTTAGAGCAGTTTCGAGTGTACATTCGAAAAATACACACTCGAAAATACTTGAACGTTATAATTTAGCTCAACCGGTGTCTATTTTTATTGGAAACATGCTAATGGTCAGGACATGTTGGTCTATAGACCCAGATGATCTTGATATTTTAGCTAAATTTTGAAGTCTAAGCCTCATAAACAAGATTTGTCTACTTAGAGCAGTTTCGAGTGTACATTCGAAAAATACACACTCGAAAAGACTTGAAAGTTATAATTTAGCTCAAGAGATGTCTATTTTGATTGAAAACATGCTAATTATCAGGACATGTTGGTTTATAGACCCACATGATCTTGATATTTTAGCCAAGTTTCGAAGCCTAGGCCTCATAAACACGAATTTTCTACTTAGAGCAGTTTCGAGTGTACATTCGAAAAATACACACTCGAAAAGACTCGAACGCTATAATTTAGCTCAAGAGGTGTCTATTTTGATTGGAAACATGCTAATGATCAGGACATGTTGGTCTATAGACCCACATGATCTTGATATTTTAGCCAAATATTGAAGTCTAGGCCACATAAACAAGATTTTTCTACTTAGAGCAGTTTCGACTGTACATTCGAAAAATACACACTCGAAAAGACTCGAACGCTATAATTTAACTCAAGAGGTGTCTATTTTGATTAAAAACATGCTATTTATCAGGACATGTTGGTCTATAGACCCACAAGATCTTGATATTTTAGCCAAGTTTGGAAGCCTAGGCCTCATAAACACGAATTTTCTACTTAGAGCAGTTTCGAGTGTACATTCGAATAATACACACTCGAAAAGACTCGAACACTATAATTTAGCTTAACAGGTTTCTATTTTGATTGAAAACATGCTAATTATCAGGACATGTTGGTCTATAGACCCACATGATCTTGATATTTTATCCAAGTTTTTAATCCTAGGACTCATAAACACGAATTTTCTACTTAGAGCAGTTTCGAGTGTACATTCGAATAATACACACTCGAAAAGACTCGAACGCTATAACTTAGCTCAACAGGTTTCTATTTTTATTGGAAACATGCTAATGATCAGGACATGTTGGTCTATAGACCCAGATGATCTTGATATTTTAGCAAAATTTTGAAGTCTAGGCCACATAAACAAGATTTTTCTACTTAGAGCAGTTTCGACTGTACATTCGAAAAATACACACTCGAAAAGACTCGAACGCTATAATTTAGCTCAAGAGATGTCTATTTTGATTGAAAACATGCTATTGATCAGGACATGTTGGTCCATAGACCCACATGATCTTGATATGTTAGCCAATTTTTGAAGGCTAGGCCTCATAAACACGAATTTTCTACTTAGAGCAGTTTCGATTGTACATTCAAATAATACACACTCGAAAAGACTCGAACGCTATAATTTAGATCAACCGGTGTCTATTTTTATTGGAAACATGCTAATGATCATGACATGTTGGTCTATAGACCCAGATGATCTTGATATTTTAGCTAAATTTTGAAGTCTAGGCCTCATAAACAAGATTTGTCTACTTAGAGCAGTTTCGAGTGTACATTCGAAAAATACACACTCGAAAAGACTCGAACGCTATAATTTAGCACAAGAGGTGACTATTTTGATTGAAAACATGTTAATTATCAGGACATGTTAGTCCATAGACCCACATGATCTTGATATTTCAGCCAAATTTTGAAGTCCAGGCCTCATAAACAAGATTTGTCTCCTTAGAAAAGTTTTGAGTGTACATTCGAAAAATACACACTCGAAAATACTCGAACGCTATAATTTAGCTCAAGAGGTGTCTATTTTGATTGAAAACATGCTATTGATCAGGACATGTTGGTCTATAGACCCAGATGATCTTGATATTTTAGCTAAATTTTGAAGTCTAGGCCTCATAAACAAGATTTGTCTACTTAGAGCAGTTTCGAGTGTACATTCGAAAAATACACACTCGAAAAGACTCGAACATTATAATTTATCTAAAGAGATGTCTATTTTAATTGAAAACATGCTAATTATCAGGACATGTTGGTCTATAGACCCAAATGATCTTGATATTTTAGCCAAGTTTTGAAGCCTAGGCCTCATACACACGAATTTTCTACTTAGAGCAGTTTCGAGTGTATATTCGAAAAATACACACTCGAAAAGACTCGAACGCTATAATTTAGCTCAAGAGGTGTCTATTTTGATTGAAAACATGCTAATTATCAGGACATGTTGGTCTATAGACCCACATGATCTTGATATTTTAGCCAAGTTTTGAAGCCTAGGCCTCATAAACACGAATTTTCTACCTAGAAAAGTTTCGAGTGTACATTCGAAAAATACACACTCGAAAAGACTAGAACGCTATAATTTAGCTCAAGAGGTGTCTATTTTGATTGGAAACATGCTAATGATCAGGAAATGTTGGTCTATAGACCCACATGATCTTGATATTTTAGCCAAATTTTGAAGTCTAGGCCACATAAACAAGATTTTTCTACTTAGAGCAGTTTCGAGTGTACATTCGAAAAATACACACTCGAAAAGACTCGAACGCTATAATTTAGCTCAAGAGGTGTCTATTTTGATTGAAAACATGCTAATTATCAGGACATGTTGGTCTATAGACCCACATGATCTTGATATTTTAGCCAAGTTTTGAATCCTAGGCCTCATAAACAAGATTTTTCTACTTAGAGCAGTTTCGAGTGTACATTCGAAAAATACACACTCGAACGCTATAATTTAGCTCAAGAGGTGTCTATTTTGATTGAAAACATGCTAATTATCAGGACATGTTGGTCTATAGACCCACATGATCTTGATATTTTAGCCAAGTTTTGAATCCTAGGCCTTATAAACACAAATTTTCTACTTAGAGCAGTTTCGAGTGTACATTCAAAAAATACACACTCGAAAAGATTAGAACGCTATAATTTAGCTCAAGAGGTGTCTATTTTGATTGGAAACATGCTAATGATCAGGACATGTTGGTCTATAGACCCACATGATCTTGATATTTTAGCCAAATTTTGAAGTCTAGGCCACATAAACAAGATTTTTCTACTTAGAGCAGTTTCGAGTGTACATTCGAAAAATACACACTCGAAAAGACTCGAACGCTATAATTTAGCTCAAGAGGTGTCTATTTTGATTGGAAACATGCTAATGATCAGGACATGTTGGTCTATAGACCCACATGATCTTGATATTTTAGCCAAATTTTGAAGTCTAGGCCACATAAACAAGATTTTTCTACTTAGAGCAGTTTCAAGTGTACATTCAAAAAATACACACTCGAAAAGAATCGAACGCTATAATTTAGCTCCAGAGATGTCTATTTTGATTGAAAACATGCTAATTATCAGGACATGTTGGTCTATAGACCCACATGATCTTGATATTTTTTCCAAGTTTTAAAGCCTAGGCCTCATAAACACAAATTTTCTACTTAGAGCAGTTTCGAGTGTACATTCGAAAAATACACACTCGAAAAGACTAGAACCCGATAATTTAGCTCAAGAGGTGTCTATTTTGATTGGAAACATGCTAATGATCAGGACATGTTGGTCTATAGACCCACATGATCTTGATATTTTAGCCAAATTTTGAAGTCTAGGCCACATAAACAAGATTTTTCTACTTAGAGCAGTTTCAAGTGTACATTCAAAAAATACACACTCGAAAAGAATCGAACGCTATAATTTAGCTCCAGAGATGTCTATTTTGATTGAAAACATGCTAATTATCAGGACATGTTGGTCTATAGACCCACATGATCTTGATATTTTAGCCAAGTTTTAAAGCCTAGGCCTCATAAACACAATTTTTCTACTTAGAGCAGTTTCGAGTGTACATTCGAAAAATACACACTCGAAAAGACTCGAACGCTATAATTTAGCTCAAGAGGTGTCTATTTTGATTGGAAACATGCTAATGATCAGGACATGTTGGTCTATAGACCCACATGATCTTGATATTTTAGCCAAATTTTGAAGTCTAGGCCACATAAACAAGATTTTTCTACTTAGAGCAGTTTCGAGTGTACATTCGAAAAATACACACTCGAAAAGACTCGAACGCTATAATTTATCTCCAGAGATGTCTATTTTGATTGAAAACATGCTAATGATCAGGACATGTTGGTCTATAGACCCACATGATCTTGATATTTTAGCCAAATTTTGAAGTCTAGGCCACATAAACAAGATTTTTCTACTTAGAGCAGTTTCGAGTGTACATGCGAAAAATACACACTCGAAAAGACTCGAACGCTATAATTTAGCTCAAGAGGTGTCTATTTTGATTGAAAACATGCTATTGATCAGGACATGTTGGTCTATAGACCCACATGATCTTGATATTTTAGCCAATTTTTGAAGCCTAGGCCTCATAAACACGAATTTTCTACTTAGAGCAGTTTCGAGTGTACATTCGAAAAATACACACTCGAAAAGACTCGAACGCTATAATTTAGCTCAACAGGTTTCTATTTTGATTGAAAACATGCTAATGATCAGGACATGTTGGTCTATAGACCCACATGATCTTGATATTTTAGCCAAATTTTGAAGTCTAGGCCACATAAACAAGATTTTTCTACTTAGAGCAGTTTCGAGTGTACATTCGAAAAATACACACTCGAAAAGACTCGAACGCCATAATTTAGCTCAAGAGGTGTCTATTTTGATTGGAAACATGCTAATGATCAGGACATGTTGGTCTATAGACCCACATGATCTTGATATTTTAGCCAAATTTTGAAGTCTAGGCCACATAAACAAGATTTTTCTACTTAGAGCAGTTTCGACTGTACATTCGAAAAATACATACTCGAAAAGACTCGAACGCTATAATTTAGCTCAAGAGGTGTCTATTTTGATTGAAAACATGCTATTGATCAGGACATGTTGGTCTATAGACCCACATGATTTTGATATGTTATCCAAGTTTTGAAGGCTAGGCCTCATAAACACGAATTTTCTACTTAGAGCAGTTTCGAGTGTACATTCAAATAATACACACTCGAAAAGACTCGAACGCTATAATTTAGATCAAGAGGTGTCTATTTTGATTGGAAACATGCTAATGATCAGGACATGTTGGTCTATAGACCCACATGATCTTGATATTTTAGCCAAATTTTGAAGTCTAGGCCACATAAACAAGATTTTTCTACTTAGAGCAGTTTCGACTGTACATTCGAAAAATACATACTCGAAAAGACTCGAACGCTATAATTTAGCTCAAGAGGTGTCTATTTTGATTGAAAACATTCTATTGATCAGGACATGTTGGTCTATAGACCCACATGATTTTGATATGTTATCCAAGGTTTGAAGGCAAGGCCTCATAAACACGAATTTTCTACTTAGAGCAGTTTCGAGTGTACATTCAAATAATACACACTCGAAAATACTCGAACGCTATAATTTAGCTCAACAGATGTCTATTTTGATTGAAAACATGCTAATTATCAGGACATGTTGGTCTATAGACCCACATGATCTTGATATTTTAGCCAAGTTTTGAAGCCTAGGCCTCATAAACACGAATTTTCTACTTAGAGCAGTTTCGAGTGTACATTCGAATAATACACACTCGAAAAGACTCGAACGCTATAATTTAATTCAAGAGGTGTCTATTTGGATTGAAAACATGCTAAAGATCAGGACATGTTGGTCTGTAGGCCCACATGATCTTGATATTTTAGCCAAATTTTGAAGTCTAGGCCTCATAAACAAGATTTTTCTACTTAGAGCAGTTTCGAGTGTACATTCGAAAAATACACACTCGAAAAGAATCGAACGCTATAATTTAGCTCAACAAGTGTCTATTTTTATTGGAAATATGCTAATTATCAAGACATGTTGGTCTATAGACCCACATGATCTTAATATTTTATCCAAATTTTGAATTCTAGGCCTCATAAACAAGATTTGTCTACTTAGAGCAGTTTCGAGTGTACATTTGAAAAATACACACTCGAAAGACTCGAACGCTATAATTTAATTCAAGAGGTGTCTATTTTGATTGAAAACATGCTAATTATCAGGACATGTTGGTCTATAGACCCACATGATCTTGATATTTTAGCCAAGGTTTGAAGCCTAGGCCTCATAAACACGAATTTTCTACTTAGAGCAGTTTCGAGCGTACATTCGAATAATACACACTCGAAAAGAATCGAACGCTTTAATTTAGCTCAACAGGTGTCTATTTTTATTGGAAACATGCTAATTATCAGGACATGTTGGTCTATATACCCACATGATCTTGATATTTTAGCCAAGTTTTAAAGCCTAGGCCTCATAAACACGAATTTTCTACTTAGAGCAGTTTCGAGTGTACATTCGAATAATACACACTCGAAAAGACTCGAACGCTATAATTTAATTCAAGAGGTGTCTATTTGGATTGAAAACATGCTAATGATCATGACATGTTGGGCTGTAGGCCCACATGATCTTGATATTTTAGCCAAATTTTGAAGTCTAGGCCTCATAAAAAAGATTTTTCTACTTAGAGCAGTTTCGAGTGTACATTCGAAAAATACACACTCGAAAAGACTCGACGCTATAATTTAGCTCAACAGGTTTCTATTTTGATTGAAAACATGCTAATTATCAGGACATGTTGGTCTATAGACCCACATGATCTTGATATTTTATCCAAGTTTTGAAGCCTAGGCCTCATAAACAAGATTTTTCTACTTAGAGCAGTTTCGAGTGTACATTCGAAAAATACACACTCGAAAAGACTCGAACACTATTATTTAGCTCAACCGATGTCTATTTTGATTGAAAACATGCTAATTATCAGGACATGTTGGTCTATAGAACCACATGATCTTGATATTTTAGCCAAGTTTTGAAGCTTAGGCCTCATAAACACGAATTTTCTACTTAGAGCAGTTTCGAGTGTACATTCGAAAAATACACACTCGAAAAGACTCGAACGCTATAATTTAGCTCAACAGGTTTCTATTTTGATTGAAAACATGCTAATTATCAGGACATGTTGGTCTATAGACCCACATGATCTTGATATTTTATCCAAGTTTTGAAGCCTAGGCCTCATAAACAAGATTTTTCTACTTAGAGCAGTTTCGAGTGTACATTCGAAAAATACACACTCGAAAAGACTCGAACGCTATAATTTAGATCAACCGATGTCTATTTTGATTGAAAACATGCTACTTATCAGGACATGTTGGTCTATAGACCCACATGATCTTGATATTTCAGCCAAGTTTTGAAGCCTTGGCCTCATAAACACGAATTTTCTACTTAGAGCAGTTTCGAGTGTACATTCGAAAAATACACACTCGAAAAGACTCGAACGCTATAATTTAGCTCAACAGGTTTCTATTTTGATTGAAAACATGCTAATTATCAGGACATGTTGGTCTATAGACCCACATGATCTTGATATTTTATCCAAGTTTTGAAGCCTAGGCCTCATAAACAAGATTTTTCTACTTAGAGCAGTTTCGAGTGTACATTCGAAAAATACACACTCGAAAAGACTTGAACGCTATAATTTAGCTCAACCGATGTCTATTTTGATTGAAAACATGCTAATTATCAGGACATGTTGGTCTATAGACCCACATGATCTTGATATTTCAGCCAAGTTTTGAAGCCTAGGCCTCATAAACACGAATTTTCTACTTAGAGCAGTTTCGAGTGTACATTCGAAAAATACACACTCGAGAAGACTCGAACGCTATAATTTAGCTCAACAGGTTTCTGTTTTGATTGAAAACATGCTAATTATCAGGACATGTTGGTCTATAGACCCACATGATCTTGATATTTTATCCAAGTTTTGAAGTCTAGGCCACATAAACAAGATTTTTCTACTTAGATTAGTTTCGAGTGTACATTCAAAAAATACACACTCGAAAAGACTCGAACGCTATAATTTAGCTCAACCGATGTCTATTTTGATTGAAAACATGCTAATTATCAGGACATGTTGGTCTATAGACCCACATGATCTTGATATTTTAGCCAAGTTTTGAAGCCTAGGCCTCATAAACACGAATTTTCTACTTAGAGCAGTTTCGAGTGTACATTCGAAAAATACACACTCGAAAAGACTCGAACGCTATAATTTAGCTCAAGAGGTGTCTATTTTGATTGGAAACATGCTAATGATCAGGACATGTTGGTCTATAGACCCGCATGATCTTGATATTTTAGCAAAATTTTCAAATCTAGGCCTCATAAACAAGATTTGTCTACTTAGAGCAGTTTCGAGTGTACATTCGAAAAATACACACTCGAAAAGACTCGAACGTTATAATTTAGATCAAGAGATGTCTATTTTTATTGAAAACATGTTAATTATCAGGACATGTTTGTCTATAGACCCACATGATCTTGATATTTTAGCCAAGTTTTGAAGCCTAGGCCTCATAAACACGAATTTTCTACTTAGAGCAGTTTCGAGTGTACATTCGAAAAATACACACTCGAAAAGACTCGAACGCTATAATTTAGCTCAACAGGTTTCTGTTTTGATTGAAAACATGCTAATTATCAGGACATGTTGGTCTATAGACCCACATGATCTTGATATTTTATCCAAGTTTTGAAGTCTAGGCCACATAAACAAGATTTTTCTACTTAGAGCAGTTTCGAGTGTACATTCGAAAAATACACACTCGAAAAGACTCGAACGCTATAATTTAGCTCAACCGATGTCTATTTTGATTGAAAACATGCTAATTATCAGGACATGTTGGTCTATAGACCCACATGATCTTGATATTTTAGCCAAGTTTTGAAGCCTAGGCCTCATAAACACGAATTTTCTACTTAGAGCAGTTTCGAGTGTACATTCGAAAAATACACACTCGAAAAGACTCGAACGCTATAATTTAGCTCAAGAGGTGTCTATTTTGATTGGAAACATGCTAATGATCAGGACATGTTGGTCTGTAGACCCACATGATCTTGATATTTTAGCCAAATTTTGAAGTCTAGGCCACATAAACAAGAATTTTATACTTAAAGCAGTTTCGACTGTACATTCGAAAATTACACACTCGAAAAGTCTCGAACGATATAATTTAGCTCAAGAGGTGTCTATTTTGATTGAAAACATGCTAATTATCAGGACATGTTGGTCTATAGACCCACATGATCTTGATATTTTAGCCAAGTTTTGAAGCCTAGGCCTCATAAACATGAATTTTCTACTTAGAGCAGTTTCGAGTGTACATTCGAATAATACACACTGGAAAAGACTCGAACGCTATAATTGAACTCAACAGGTTTCTATTTTGATCGAAAACATGTTAATTATTTGGACATGTTGGTCTATAGACCCACATGATCTTGATATTTTACCCAAATTTTGAAGTCTAGGCTACATCAACAAGATTTTTATACTTAGAGCAGTTTCGATTGTACATTCGAAAATTACACACTCGAAAAGACTCGAACGCTATAATTTAGCTCAAGAGGTGTCTATTTTGATTGAAAACATGCTAATTATCAGGACATGTTGGCCTATAGACCCACATGATCTTGATATTTTAGCCAAGTTTTGAAGCCTAGGCCTCATAAACACGAATTTTCTACTTAGAGCAGTTTCGAGTGTACATTCAAATAATACACACTCGAAAATACTTGAACGTTATAATTTAGCTCAACCGGTGTCTATTTTTATTGGAAACATGTTAATGGTCAGGACATGTTGGTCTATAGACCCAGATGATCTTGATATTTTAGCTAAATTTTGAAGTCTAAGCCTCATAAACAAGATTTGTCTACTTAGAGCAGTTTCGAGTGTACATTCGAAAAATACACACTCGAAAAGACTTGAAAGTTATAATTTAGCTCAAGAGATGTCTATTTTGATTGAAAACATGCTAATTATCAGGACATGTTGGTTTATAGACCCACATGATCTTGATATTTTAGCCAAGTTTCGAAGCCTAGGCCTCATAAACACGAATTTTCTACTTAGAGCAGTTTCGAGTGTACATTCGAAAAATACACACTCGAAAAGACTCGAACGCTATAATTTAGCTCAAGAGGTGTCTATTTTGATTGGAAACATGCTAATGATCAGGACATGTTGGTCTGTAGACCCACATGATCTTGATATTTTAGCCAAATTTTGAAGTCTAGGCCACATAAACAAGATTTTTATACTTAGAGCAGTTTCGACTGTACATTCGAAAATTACACACTCGAAAAGTCTCGAACGATATAATTTAGCTCAAGAGGTGTCTATTTTGATTGAAAACATGCTAATTATCAGGACATGTTGGTCTATAGACCCACATGATCTTGATATTTTAGCCAAGTTTTGAAGCCTAGGCCTCATAAACATGAATTTTCTACTTAGAGCAGTTTCGAGTGTACATTCGAATAATACACACTGGAAAAGACTCGAACGCTATAATTGAACTCAAAAGGTTTCTATTTTGATCGAAAACATGTTAATTATTTGGACATGTTGGTCTATAGACCCACATGATCTTGATATTTTAGCCAAATTTTGAAGTCTAGGCCACATCAACAAGATTTTTATACTTAGAGCAGTTTCGACTGTACATTCGAAAATTACACACTCGAAAAGACTCGAACGCTATAATTTAGCTCAAGAGGTGTCTTATTTGATTGAAAACATGCTAATTATCAGGACATGTTGGCCTATAGACCCACATGATCTTGATATTTTAGCCAAGTTTTGAAGCCTAGGCCTCATAAATATGAATTTTCTACTTAGAGCAGTTTCGAGTGTACATTCGAATAATACACACTCGAAAAGACTCGAACGCTATAATTTAACTCAACAGGTTTCTATTTTGATTGAAAACATGTTAATTATCAGGACATGTTGGTCTATAGACCCACATGATCTTGATATTTTATCCAAGTTTTGAAGCCTAGGCCTCATAAACAAGATTTTTCTACTTAGAGCAGTTTCGAGTGTACATTCGAAAAATACACACTCGAAGCACTCTGAACTTCAAAATACACTGGTCCAGTGGAATGAATATCCTGATCTCCTAGAAATACCTTACACCGATCGTCAAATTGAGCGCGTGCCTCTTCCCGACTCGCCAGCCTCTTCTCTCTGATAAAATCTATCTGTGCCATCATAAGCCGTAGGTGGTCTAATTCAGAACCCCTCCTAAAAGGGGATATCAACGCCGGCACAAACACTAAAGCTAGCACATAGCCATGTAATCGCTCAGCCATTTGAAACTTAATACAATAAGCAGAATTCGAAAATAAACATCATACTAACAATAAGAGTCATTTTTATAAATAAACATCATATTTATAAAAAAATTGTACAATGATGCATTTATTACTACTTCATAACTACCGTCATAATCAGCGCTTCTTGTAACAACCGTTCCGCCTTATTCCGAGCAGCTATATCATCATCCAAAGCACGCCGAACAGATACGGCAACACGTCCAGACATCTGTGCATCCCAAGCCATCCGATAAGTCTCATGCTGCTCATTAAAACGCGCACGCGCATCCACTCTGTTTATCACCCTAACTTCCTTAAGCATCTCCACTTCAGCTTTCACCAATAGCAAGCGAGTAAGCTCATAACCATTATCATAAGGAATAACTAGTGTCGGCACCGAAGCCAAAGCATCTCCATGAAGACAATGAGCCATTATCTACAGGATATGGTTAGCAGCGAAAGAAGGAACAAACTATAGAAAGGGTATGAAGAACACCAAACACACTTACCCCTTACTTATAGAAAAAAAAAAGATACCACATTTAAAACTAACCAACCATAATAACAAATGTAACCAAAAACCAAATAATAACACATGTCTCATGAAAGAAAGCAAACCATAGAATCCTCAACCTCACAAACAGAAATAATAAAAATTGTTTCAGAAAACCATCATTAAAAAATATCCAAAGCCACCAACTTAGCCATCTTATTGGTCAAGCGCCTATTGACATCGTCCTAAGCATCTCGAGCAACTTTCAACTCTCGAGTGATGCGACCCATGTCCTCTATAAGCTGATCATAAGTCTCCTTCTTCGCGCTGGCAACATTGAGCAGATGCTGGTATTCCCGCTCCAACTCCTCGATCTCGCGGGGCAGAGTGGTCCGCGTGTTGTGACTAGACTTGGTGGAGTCCAGCAGTTCCTTGAGCCATTTTATGGGGAAACAAAGGGCCATCAGAGTCTGAAGAGTAGCATACCATTTCCTCAAGGAAGTGGATCAATTGGGGTCTCCTCCGCCAAGGAAAGCCTCACCGCCATTTCAAGAAGATCCTCAGTTGCCACGATCAAGGAATTGACGGGCATGTCAGCATGAACACACATATGGCTGAACCTCTCCACTATGCAACAATAGTTGGCTGCTTTAGCAGAAGGAACCCAAAAGCCATGCACTAAAACGTAAATACTATCCACACCAGCCTCCGCTTGGGATACAACGCGGGGATATCGAGACTGAGGAACCTCTGGAGTCGCCATCAGCTCAGCATCCGCGTTCACACCTTGAGAAACCTTAGGAGCGGATTTTGACCGCTTACCATTCGCGCTGCCAGATTCATTTTCCTTAGTGTGCTGGTTGAAGACATTCCCCTTCCCTTTAGCGTTGTTGCGTTTTCCCATACCCTAAAAGAAAAGAAGGCGGATGTTAAGAAGGCAGGTCATGAGTAAGAAACTTCGATACAACAAAAGGAACCCAGACGCACATATACCTGAGCAGGGCGAGAAGGAGGAATAACAGGAGAATGAACAGATTTACGAGAAGAAAAAGACGAACTCGACACGGCTGGCTCTGACTGACCTAAGGACGAAAGAACATGAAAGCAGGGAAAAAGATAAAATGTTCATTCAAAAATGGGAAAGTGGGGATACATATATGTACAACCAAGTGCATTAATTAATTTCAGCGGAAATATTTTGACCGACACGTGTCGCTATAACAAGTTCGAATAATAAACAATCACACACTCACGAGATCTGGGAGAAGGAGGATTCTGACCTTGGGCACCACTATTAGGACCACTACCCCCTTCAGAATAATCATTAATGGACGGTCCGATTCCGACTCATGATCATCACCTAACATGTCGGAAGGAGTAAGAAGAAGGTGATTGGGATATTTAATCGTCCGCACAATCAAAGAATGAGTAGAGTGGAGGGTCATGCAGGGAGAGAGTACTTCAGGGCCGCTCTGGCTAACCGCTCGACCAAGTCGACGCTCCACACACTCAATAAAAAGTACTACCGTACGACGACCCCATTTTTGGAGCCTACGGGAAAAACGGAGGAGAAAGATTAGCGGTCCGGAAAGAAGCCAATCGTGGGTTAGGAAACACGCCAGCGTCCCATTTCTTCTTCTTGGCAAGTCAATTTTCCCTCCACTCCTCATGGGGCAAGTTAATATATTCTTCAAACATGAGGCCCCTAGGCTTGTAGCCGATAGGAGGGGAAGTCTAAAAATTCGTGATGAATCAAAATAACTAAACAGGAGAATAATAACCCGAAAAGGGAAAAGAAGGATACCTTAGCAGGAGGATACGTGGTCGAAGGAATTTGCATAGGTTTTGAAAAAGGAACACGCCTCCTTTTCTTAGAACCAGAAGGAGGAAGAGCGCTGCCTTTACCATCCTCTCCAGGAAGTTCATCACCAGGAAGAGGATCCCAGCTGGTAGGACATGAGAGATGGCCCTTATTGCTAGAGGATAGCTTGTACTTCCTAGCAACTTCAACGTTCAGTTTTAATCGACCCTAGGCGTGCATCTTCCTGAAATATTGCTCGGTCAAAGGACGATGAGCATAGGGGACTTTGAGGAGCCAGTTAAGCATGACCCAATTAACGCAATTGCGATATGTGAGCCACTCCTGGGTAACAGGAGCCGTACGGCGAGGTTGAGGGTAACTCAGATAAAAAAAGGTTTGACAATCACTCATTTGAAACCCTTTCCTAAAGATGAAGCGGTTAAAACTCCTCCAGGTTTTCCTGTCTTCATCCATCGAGGAAAGGAGATGAGGATCAAAAGGAACTCCCTGGTCAAATCCGAGTTTTCGGGCGAGGCGGAAAGTGCTATATGACTCTGAAGAAAACCTCCCACCATGAAATCCAGGAAGTCGCCAGGTAAAACAGAAACCATCATATCAAACTTGTCCGATGTAGGCATCTCCGCTGAAGAAATCCTTCTTGGATCTTTACTGACAAAATTATAGTGAAGAGAGTCAGTGCGACCGTCATGATAAGTGAGGGGATTGAACTCCGCGCCTTTATCCATGTAATCCTTTAAATTTTTCTTAGGATTATGACCCTTCTTTTTGTAAAGATCCATTTGAGGATGACACTCGGATTTCGTCACCACGCGCTTGGAACCATCCTTCCGGATGACTTCTTCTTGGCGAGTAAGGGGACAAGGGATTCCGCTGCGGAGGCCTATATTTAGGGGAGCGCTCCCACATCCACGCTTGAATGAAATTGGCAGAGAAAAAAGTCTCGACCATATGAGATCCATCCACGCGACGAATGTCACGAACTAATAGGTCTAAGTGATGATACAAGCCACCCAAAAACATTGGAGCAAACGGGAATGACACGTCGCGGGACATCAACACCGTCATAGGAATCAATTCATTCTTGATGGTATCACGGGGACTATACTCAAAAATGTCATGACAAAGCCAGAAAAGAAGAAAAATCGCCAACTCCGCCCTGTCTGTCTGCCGGGATCAGACTGCAAAGGAGCCCAGCACTTAATCCAACAAGAAAAGGAAGCCCGACTCTACTTAGACTTCTGCTTCGGACCACCTTTCACTTCTTCCACGTCATCAGTTTCGCCAGCGGAAGAAGGCTCTTGACGACCATCTTTTATGGCAGACACCATGAGTTTTTGAGAAGACGAGACATTTGCGGGAAGATCATGAGACGACGATGCGGAAGCTTTACCCTTTCCTTTATCCACTGGAGTACTTGCTTCATCCGGAGCTTCAGCTTTAAGTTCATCGGGCAGTTGAAAAGACATAGAATTCGTATTAGCTTTCAGCAGACAGTCCTGAAGAATCGTATCCTCATCATTCAAAGACTTGTGGAGACAACAGTCGTATAGACAACAACCCCATGAACAGGCAAGCTAGTAAGCGCTGCTACGTCTTCCAAGACAGGAGCCGCTTCACCCCAAGAAAACAAGAATGTATGCGGATCGATCCCCAACGCGCACATAATCGATTTATGCTATCATAGTCTCGAGGAACGTCTCTGAACTTGGAAGAATCCAAAGCCGCTTCTACGCCTAAAAGACGAATGGTGTTCGCGCTATCCGGATTGGAGCGTATGTAGTCGATCCACGGATCCCAATAATCATGCGACTCAGCGGATAAACGATGGTCGATCGTAGGAAAGGTGTAATCTCCCCTGTGAACCGCTAAGCGAGGGACATATTTGAAAGAAGGTATGGTGGGTGGATCGTCTTGAGGACGAATGAGCCATTCCACAGATCCGGACGGAGGAAACGGATGAGGATTGAGCATCCGCGAAACCCAAATGTCATCAGTCGGAAAGAGGACAACGTTGTCATCTCCAGCAGGAGGGAGGAGTTTATCTTTGATAAAAGGATTATGAAAAATTCCTCCAATGTATGCGACTCGCGCCTAGGAGGGCAATTACGAATAGGAGATTCATTAGACATGGTAGGCATTGAGAGAAAGAGAGACAGTAAAAGGTGAAGATCCTGGGGCGAGGTCCCCTCTATTTATAGGAGGGTAAAAGGAGGAGAAGTTACTCCATCACTTGTAACCGTCGTCTCCCAAGGGTCATGAGTGGGAACTGCCATAACGCTCAATCGTAACCGCAACATGAATGTGACTATTGACATGGTCTTTTGACCAGTCAAAAGGAAAGAGGGTACACATGGTCTTTTGACCAGTCAAACAGTCAGGGGACTAATTTTGATACATGAAAATGTTTAGCCCTAGAAAGGGATACCCCTTAACCTATCAAGGGTCCCCCCGAGAGGAATGGATTTGGGGACTAGGTTCAACCCATTGGAAATGGCATTATTCTAGTCTATACAAGGACATATTAACATGAATATGGTCTTAGATCCCAAAAGAGGCATTTTAGGGTTTCTTATTAACTTAAGGAAAGGGAAATGGAAGTTTAGTAATATGCTAATCTTATGGGTGTTTACCCATAAGATGATTACTATAAAAGGGAAAGAGGGTACACTTCTTAAGATCATCATTAATTCCCATTACTTCCCCCCAAAACCTATCCTCTCATTAGGAGTACTTTATGTGATTAGGGCTAGTTCCTCCTTACATTTTTTACCCATCAATAGAAAGCTAACAAGTGATTTCTGAGTGTCGTATGCTCCTGACCAAAAACTTGTTTTTTGGTGGAAATAGTTGAGACCTATTTATGCAACTCGCAACAAAACGTACCCTGGTCTCGTAATAATTGGAAACGGTTTGACTAAATGGAAGGAAACGGTAATGGGTAACGCCTGGAATTGATGTTTCCATAATGAAGGAAACGTTTCACCATTACTCCTTGTATTAACTAACCGCATCATTCTTAGGACACTTTATTGTAACGGGCGTAATGTACGCCGCATGCTGTAAACCGCCAAACCAATACCCTAATGAGCATCCTCCAGTTTGTGACATGTATTGATGTCTCGAGTGTTTTCGTGGAAAACATGTAACATGTTGTTATTGTTTGGCAAGTTGAGCTTGGGAGATTTGTCGGCTCGGTGGTGACCCCCGACGGTCGAGATTTTGCATCTTGAGAGGAAGGGTAGCCGTTGATTATTGCAACCCTTCGTGAAAAAGCGGGGATCTAACAACACCGCCCAATATTTCACTCAGCAATCTGTATGGACTAACTCCGAAATACTTTGCTAGATAATCAACTAGACAGTCAGACTCAATCTAGATTAAAGTATCTCAAGGAGTTAATATCTCTCACTTGTTTTGATTTACTCAAGATAAAACAATAGCGAGTCTATAATCAAACATAAGGAATAACTTGGACGGTACCAAAGACCAATATCCAAGGATCAATCAATATCAATCAACAACCAAAGGGTTGGATTTCTAATTGATGATCTTACTGCACAACCTGTATTATTTCTATTATATAACAAATATAATGTGGAAAAGAAATAACACAGACACCAAAAGTTTTGTTAACGAGGACACGGCAAATGCAGAAAAACCCCGGGACCTAGTCCAGATTGAATACACACTGTATTAAGCCGCTACAGAAACTAGCCTACTACAAGCTAACTTCGGACTGGACTATAGTTGATCCCCCATCACTCTCCCACCGATCCAAGGTAAAGTTGTACTCCTAGGCCTCTAATCCCAGCAGGATATTGCGCACTTGATTCCCTTAGTTGATCTCACCAACAACTAAGAGTTGCTGCAACACAAAATCGCTGATTTGATAATAAACAAATCAGTCTCACACAGAAAAGTATATCAAAGGATAAATCTGTCTCCCACAGATAAACCCTATGTTTTGTTTCATATTTTGATATGAAATCAAGGTGAACAGGAACCAATTGATAATCCGGACTTATATTCCCGAAGAACAGCCTAGATTAATCAATCACCTATCTACAATCCTTCCTGAATACACACGCGGTATGTCGAGGAATCAAAAACAGTGAGACGAAGATGTTTGTGACTTCTTTATCTTTCCTATCGGAGAACTCTCACGATCTCAAGCCAATCAAAGATTGTACTCGTACGATAGAAGATGCAAGATCAGATCACACAACTACAATAAAAGTACTATCGGTCTGGATTCACAACCCCAATGAAGTCTTTAAGTCATTAACCTGATTTTAGAGAATAAAATCAAAGGTTAATGGAGATCGACTCTAGCGAGCGCACTAGTAGCACACATACGTGTGGGGATTAGTTTTCCTCAAAGCTAGATGTCTCCTTTATATAGTCTTCAAATCAGGGTTTTTCCTTAGTTACAAAGCAATCCATATTCACCGTTAGATGAAAACTTGATTTAGATTCAAGCTAGTATTTCTCAACCGTTAGATCGAAATCATAGCTTGACACACACACTTGGGTATACGTTTTACTGGGTTCGTGAAAACCTTGCCAAACATGTACCTGTATGTTGGTTCAACACAGTAACCCAAAAAGGTTAACCATATGAGCATTTCATATTAACCTTGTTCTTCTTCACCATATCTAGTTCAATTGACTCAAATGAACTAGTTTGAGAGTTGTTCGATCGTAATAAACAATCGAAGAAAAGATGATTCGATTCGATGAATTGGCTCATGAACTTATACCCACGGTTTCCAAAAAGCATTCTTTAATGATTTAAGATTCGTTTTCAGAGCACATCTTTAGATCATAACCACTTAAGCTCACAAAAAAGTTCGCGGATTTAAGATAACCGGTTGATTTTTCCAAACTCAGCAGAAAATCTCGGCAAAGAGACTTCCGCCAGTTCTCGGACTTAGCAGCAAACGAGTTATTTGGAAAACCCAACAGAAATTCTCGGGAAGAAAACTTCCGTCAGTACAGTCCGCGGACTTGGCAAAGGCAATTCCTCCTGTCTTAGCTCAATCAAAAAATCTCGAAAGCTTCGGATTAAGCAATAGGACTTACACACATATTTGTTACCACACAATGCTTATATCCATCATTGGTTATATAGACCTAAACTCTCATTCCAAACATTGAAACATTCTCAGAGGACGTTATTCAGTTGTTATTCACAAATCTTTCTCGTCAGAGCAATTTCCAAAGCAATTGAAATGTTTTCAAGACTTTCGTCACTAGGTGAAGATAAACTTGATCAAAGGGAGACGCTTTACCAACACACGATTTCGAGAAAATATAAACATTGAATACTCAGCTCGAAATATCAAATGTGCATGATCCAATATATATAGAATACGACTTTTGTCTCATATGAAGTAGGAGATAGAAGTAGATAGACTTTTGAGTGATAGATAAGTTCAAGTCCACACATACCTTTTTCTTGATGAAGTTCCACGATTCCTTGAGTAGATCTTTGTCGTTGTATGATGAATCGCCATGAAGTCCTCGAGCTTACTACACTTTCCTATCCTAGTCCGGGACTTAAATATAATAGGCTAGAAATCAAGACTCATAGTTTTGATCACTAACATTGACAAACATGCTTGATATAGAAACACATGTGAGGTTGACCGAGCTATGCTCTAACATCTCCCCCTTTGTCAATTTTAGTGACAAAATTATTAATACATATGGAATACAAAAAAGATAAACTTTAGTGGCTCATATTCCATAGTATAATCTTCAACGTTCCTTGAAATCTTCGTCCTTCCAAGTACTCCAATGATCCCAAAGGTTGTAATTTTAGCACCATCGATGTTGAAGATCCGTCGCTACAATAATAGAGAACACGAGATTCTCAATCACTATTATACAATGACATAGTATTATTATGAACATCAAAGTCCAGTTGCATCACGACTTTAACAATAATGCTACGGTGATATGTATCACTCCCCCTTAGTCAATACTCTATCTCGATCATGGAAACCACTCCCCCTTACACAATGATCCGAAAACCATATGTATTTGTAGTGTAAAATACAATATTCTCCCCCTTTTTGTCAATAAAATTGGCTAAGGTACAAGAACGGGTTCATAATGAAATTTCCACAAGAGACATTTCATATACTAAGAGAAAAATACATGCCAACTTAATTTAGATGCAATCATAAATTCAAAGCTAAATACATTCATAAAAGAGTTTTAAGATACAAGATAACCCCTTAAAATTCCACAGCCGCACTCCTCGCAAGATATTACCATTAAGCACAAGTTCGAAAGAACTCTCCCCCATTTGATGTCATTCCCAAAGGAACAACAAGAGCGACCTTAATTTCGAAAGAAAAGAAGGATTTTTAAATGGACACCAAAAACCATGGGAATGATTTTCTATATCCATAACTCAACTAAATTAATCACAAGTAAACTGATGAGTGCCAAATATTGTATATATTTATCCCTTTTTGTTGGCATTTAACTCATCTTTTGCGCAGTAATTCTACATTTTATCCCATATTCTGTATTTTCATTGTTTTCAAGAATAAATATTTTTCTTACTTAATTTTTGCATTTTTAGGTAATAAATAAAGTTCGGATGAGTCGTGGAGCGAAAAGAGCAGACAAGTAGTGAAAAGCCGGGAGAAATTACGCAAGGAAACCGCGAAGAATGGTGCGCACAACCTCATTTTCTACACACAAAAGCGCCTCCGTTCTCAGCCATCAGATCAGTTCTCGGAAGCATCCGACGGTCGCTCCTTCATAGAGCATCAAAATCTGATGTCTCTGCCGAGCACCACAGCGCTGAAATTCCAAGCCTTCAGATTAGATGGTAGTTGAATCCAACGGTCGCTCCTATGCCTGTGCATCAACTCCCGATGATTCCGCCTTACACTACAGTACCTAACTCCATCTGGTGCCGTTAACTTCGTTGCACCTCAGAATCCGACGGTCGCTTCACACATCCTTCCATCTATCCGTTCGATTCCACTCAGATCCAATGATCCAACATCTCAGATTCGCCAACATCTAAATTTGATATCCCGCCTCACACAGTAGCATCCTATACCTATACCCTGAACCCGACCCATTCTTCTCCTCTTTCTTTCTTCTCCTCCACCCGACAGTAGCTCCGCAACTGCAACTGCACCTCCCCTCTCTGCCATGCCGCTGTCGCTTACACCACCATCACCTCCACAGTTCTGCCACCACCACCAGTTCCATCACTGCCATTACCATCCCCAACACCCTAGCCTAGCTATTTTCTTCATCTCACAACCTCTGAAACCCTAGGTTTTGGGGTGAGTAAAATAGCTAGAAATTAGGGGACAATAGGAGCAGGAGGAGCATCAGAGGGACATCAAGAAGCATGGGTCGAGCCAATTTTGGGAGAATGTAAGCAAATTTTATGTAATTTAAAATTGCCCTAATTTTCTGATTTGGGGAAAATGGGTGTAAACCCTAATTTGCTAATTTGGGTATAAATAGAACTGATGTATGAGATGTAAAACTTGTTCTTGGACTAGCCAAGTTTCCACCCAATTTGGGTTAGCCTAATTTCAATTGTTCTTGCACTGTTAATTGTCCTGTTAAATTTCATTGCTCCTGTTAGTTGCATTTCCACTCTAAATTGCATTTGTTGCCATGTTATGTTAGTTTGCAATGTTATGTGAGTTTACTCAATGTTAAATATTCACTGTTATGCTCAATGTTAGTATTGCCCTGTCACTCACTGTCACCCACTGTTATGCAGTTTGTCATGTTCTAAATCACCCTGCTAGGGACTTGATGAATCTATAATGTCTTGTTGTGTAGTATATTGATCACACTGCTCTAGAAGGCTAAACAAGTTTAGGAAAAACTTGAACTTAGCTCATCATCACCTCACTTTCACAATGTATGCCAAGTATGCTTTGTAGTTAGGTTCATGAGCTGCTGATAAGCTGCAACTCAAGCTGAATTCATAATCCCTTGACTAGTTGTGATGTAGAAAGACAATTAGTGCTTTGGAAATAATACCATGGTTGTGTTTAACTTTCTATAGGAGAATACACAGTAAAAGTTAGAGTGAATTCAACCCCTAGTTCCATAATCAACCTTCCCTGTCATCCATAAATCCATCTTCAACTGTTAGTCTTGTTAACTTTCACTTCTCATTTGCTTTCCCTGCACTGCTGCATTACTTCTTGCATTACTATTTGCTTTTTCCCCTGCCCTGCAACTCTGTTGCACTCCTGCTTTGCTTTTTGTTCACTGCTTGAGCAGCTGCAGCTGCTGCTGCAGCTCTGTTGTTATTGCACTGCTGTGCATTTTCTGTGCTGCTGCCACTTCTTCTGGTGTGCTGCTGCTGGTGCCTGTTACTCTACCAGGTTGCTGCTGCTGGTGCCTGCTGCACTGCTACTTGCCTCTCTGCAGCTGCTGCTGCCAATCCACTTCTGTGGCTCTTGCACTCCTGCTGCTTGCTTTGCTCTCCATTTACTAAGCCCAACCATCTGAGCCCAACTCACAGTTCACTTCCAAAAGCCCAGAGCACAATTTGAGCCCAACTGTAAGACCAAGGCCAAAGCCTAGTGAAATGTTAAGCCCAAGTCATAGTTGAACTGTTGAGCCCAAAGCTCAATCCAGTTTCTAGAACCAAAGCCCATTTGCACTTTAAATATAACTGAGCCCAAGCTCAGTTCATTTTATGTTTAACAAACCCACTAAGCCCAATCCACTCAAAGGGCATTCAAACCCAATAGTACTTTAAGCCCAACACTTCCAAAGGGCTTCTAAGCCCAAAGCAAATCTAGGAACCCATTTAGCTAAAACACTTCCGAAACACACCCGATCTCTGTGGGTCGACCCGTACTTGCACGAGCTACAATTGACGACCGTGCACTTGCGGTATTACTGTAGGCCCGTTTCCATCGCATCAATTTTATATACACATCTCCGGGCCTGCCATAAACCCATGATTAATTTAATTGGAATACACAACTAAATCAAACCACAAAAGTGATCAATTTAATTGATTGTGCTCAATATAAGTAAACCTACGGAGCTACGTCTAATCCAATCATACGTAGATGACTAACTTAACCATTCAAATACTCAACATAAGGAAAACCTTACGGAATATATGACTACATTAACCAACAGAACATGATTAGTATAGCCGTTCATTTACTCAACACAGGAACTTGTGGAATATATGAAAACTCAACTAGATTAATTACAAGAGAACCTTAATTAATCTAATTGGAAAACAAACAACCAAACTAATCACCGAAGTAATCAATTTAATTGTCAAAGGATTTGCTCGACAAAAGAAGACTTTCGGAGCAAATAACTAAATAACCAAGAGATGCTTAATTAAGTTCATAATACTCAATATATAGCATCTTACGGAACAACCAACCAAGCCAATAAGAATAACCGACTTAGTCGTATCGTGCTCAACATAATACACACAATGGATCCTTCATGGTAATACATAATAAAATGGATCAATGAAGATCAATACCGTGGATAGCATACAAGGATCTATTCTATTTTCCATCATTATATGCATAGCAATATAATAGACTTTATCCTTGTCATACAAAAGATTTAATCCTATTTTTCATCAAATACATGACTGCATAGGCATAACTTTTGTAATTGTCAAAAGTACATTCGTCCTTTCATCAATACGAATACCAATTTATGAACGACTTTACTTTTGACAACATATGAGACCTTCAAATTCACGGACGCAAACAATACATATCCCATAAAAATATTGCAATATAAAAAACCACAATATTAGATATTACAAACCATCATCCTCCAAATGTTTTTAGAATTTAAACCAAATAAACCTAAAAAATAGCATAAGAAGATGAAAACAAAAATAGCTATGTGTAGTCATAATCATCGTTATTCAAAGCACTAGTTATTCTTCCAACTAATCCAAAAAGAAGACATCCTAGGCATTAAGAAGAACTCGAATTACTCATATTATTCTTCTTCTTCTCCATAAGAAATATTCCAAGAAGCTTGAATTGCGTTCAAATCCTCCTTGAGTTCGGGAAACTTGGTTGCAACTAAGGAAAATTGTTCTTGAACACACTTTACTCTTGAATCAACCTTCCATATACCTTCATGAATCTTTTGGAGAAAGCTTATTGTAGTAGGGTCGCTAAAATCAAGAGAAGCAATTCTTTGTCGTTTGCAAGCATTTTCCCTTACACGCCTAAAGGTACACGGACGAACCAGTTTGGGAACCCCAAGAGAGTTTCCAATCAAAATACAACCACGATCTTGACAAATACGACTAATCAAGCAAGGGTATCCCAACATTTTTACGGGTGAAGTCATCGAGATCATTTGAGAGATTATGAAACCACAAATATCGAGACTAGGAATACCCGAATTAAGAAAATAAACCAATTCCGCAAACTCATGACTCCAACAAGAGTTTTCAATTGTGGATGGACAAAGATTGGGGATACCAAGTTTTACAAAGGCCATTAATGCAATACTAAGATCATTAGTGGGGAACTTCCCTTGACTCCAAACAACCTTCTAACCACAAAGCCCCATTGATATATCATCACATCAAGGACGTTCATCACAAGGTCTAGGAAGCCTTTCGTTCCCTAACGGAATATTAGTAATCCTTGAAATTAAATCTCTATCAACAAAGAACCTTTTCTTACCAATCATGGATTTGAATTCCATTTTGTTGTGATCAACATCATGAATATTGGCATAGAAACTCTTTGTAAGAGAATCGAATCCTTGACCTAGACCATCAAAGATATTTCCAAGCTTGAATTTTGAAAACATACCAAATACTCTTCATGCCCACTAGAGACAATCTTCTTTTATAGAATAAAACCCTTGTTGACAATCTTATCATACACTCTCTCACAAGAATCATTCACAAGCCTAATTCTATGAGAGTTTTGGTTATAAGATGGATTCAAGCTAGAGGATTTTGACCTTTTGGAATTCCTTTTTGTACCCTTAGAGAGCACCATAGTTCTAAGAGATTAAGAGGAGCAAGAGGATAATACTTACTTGGAATAAGAACTTCAAACACCCTTCCTCTTGATTTCTTCAAAGAAGCTCTAATGAAGGAGAACCAAAAACCCTAGTTCACGTACGCGGACGGAAGTTGAGGAGGGAGAAGGTTCGCGGACCACATATAAATATAATCCTCATTCATGGGCTTGGGCCGAACACGAACCGTGACTCAGATAAGACTTATGGGTTTCTCTTAGCCCTTATCACATTAGGTATGCATCCAACAAAAATGTGAAAGAAAACAGAAGTAATGGAAAGATAACCAAGTACAACACAACTATACACAACTCAACCATTTCTTGCCCCAATTCAAAATATGTACAAATGGGGTAAACGCCGTCATTTTTACCAAGAGGCATGATGCACAGAGGAGTTCTCATGTGACACATATGGTTGATCAGTGTGAACAGTTCCAGAAGTACAATACAAAAAATGATGATACTCAGGGAAGCTGGAGCTTTCTATCCTTCGTTTGTTCGGGCTAGAAGAAGGATATTTCCGATATCTGGGTTGTACAGTATTAACAGCCTTAACAAGACCAACACCCTTCTCGGAATGATTCCAGACTTAACCGAATTAAGTGTTTCTAAAAATTTAAGAACGCCTTCGAACGCTTTAAACAAAACTTTATCAATTGATCCGTCACAATAGTATTCCCCATAGAGATTAAGAGTTAATATAGTGAGGTTCATATCCTTGAGTGTATTGAACGTTTTCCCTTCTTTTTATTTTTTTCTTCTGATTGCATCTTAACATCTAAATCTTCATTTTAGATGAAGCGAGATTATTACGAGAGCCAAGGGGTTTTAACCATAATAATTTCTGAGCAATCTTTAAGAAATTTTGGTGTGCGTCACAGACGCCAGGAGCAAGCTTTCCTAAGAAATTTCCCACAGGGTAATTTATAAGGAACGAACAAACAAAAACTTATTAGGTTTACCGTGTTTGCCTGCTATCATACCAATTAAAAATACGGGGGTCTAACAACACCACCCAATATTTCGCTTAGCAATCTGTATGGACTAACTCCGAAATACTTTGTTAGAAAATCAACTAGATTAAAGTATCTCAAGGAGTTAATATCTCTCACTTATTTTGATTTGCTCAAGATAAAACAATAGCGAGTCTATAATCAAGCACAAGGAATAACTTGGATGGTACCAAAGAACAATATCGAAGGATCAATCAACAACCAAAGGTTGGATTTCCAATTGATAATCTCAACGCACAACCTGTGTTATTTATATTATATAACAAATATAATGCGGAAAATAAATAACACAAACTACAGAAGTTTTGTTAACGAGGAAACCGCAAATGCGGAAAAACCCCGGGACCTAGTCCAGATTGAATACACACTGTATTAAGCCGCTACAGACACTAGCCTACTACAAGCTAACTTCGGAAGGGACTATAGTTGAACCCCAATCAGTCTCCCACCGATCCAAAGTACAGTTGTACTCCTACACCTCTGATCCCAGCAGGATACTGCGCACTTTATTCCCTTAGGTGATCCCACCCACAACTAAGAGTTGCTACAACCCAAAATCGCAGACTTGATACTAAAAAAATCTGTCTCACACAGAAAAGTATATCAAACGATAAATCTGTCTCCCACAGATAAACCCTAGGTTATGTTCCGTATTTTGATATGAAATCAAGGTGAACATGAACCAATTGATGAATCAAAGACATTATGCAGTTATGCAGATGCATAAGACATTATGCAGTACAAAACAATGTGCATCAAAGGTTATGCTTATCATAAATCACTGCAGATGCAAATAAAATATGCATAACTAGTTATGCAGTACAAAGAAAATGTGCATAACAAGTTATGTAGTACAAAAAAAATATGCATAACATCTTATGCATGTGCAATCAAAGACAACAGAAACTCAAAATTCCCAGATTTAAATCGCAGATTTTAAAACAGAAACCCTAGTTTTATTGAGAAGATTATTCAGAAAAGGATTTGGGAAAAGATTTAACAAAGAGAAAGCTATTTTCGTGGTCTAGAGAAAGATTTGACAAAAGGAAAGATCCAAATGTTAAAAACGAAGAATCAGAATTCACCATTATTTTCTTCTCGCTTCTCTCTGATCGTCTCTTGAAGAAAAGGATAGTTTGGCCTTTTAAAAACTGAGAAGCAAAATTTCAGAAAATTATGGGTCTGCTACAACTTTTGACGGGAAAATGGGTGCGCGCCTGAACTTTTCCGTCCGTGGGTTTGACAGTGATGGAAGTTGAGAAAATGAGTTTATCTGTAGTTTTCACGTCGAAAATTGATTTTATTTTTATTTTCTGTTAAAAATAAAATCAGAGTTGAATTTGTTGAATGAAAACACTAAAAAATAAATTCCTAAAAGTTGAGGATCATCCCACGTTGGAAAACTTAAAAGTTGTATATTACACCGACATAGAGAGACCGACAAAGCAGAGAATCGAAAAACAAAGTAATTATAAATTGAATTTACACCTCCGGTAAGTCACTTTCCGTTCTCTTTTTTGGGAGGAAATAATTTATTTATATTGAGAATCTTGTTTCGTAATAAAGAAACCGAGTTGTATAAGGAAACTCCCTCTTGGCTTGTCTCCCGATCTGACGCTCAAAAATATCCCTCCCCCAACAATCAATCCATACCGTGGGATGACGAAATCGATGGTCAGGCTAAACGGACACCATTTTTTTAAAAATATAGATAGAAATAATGTTTTTTATGCTAAAAAAAAATCATGAAAAAATTAAGAAAGACAAAATAAAGAGATTATATCACCCGTTTAACTTTTCAAAAGGATTCTAACAAGTACTTATATCATAGTTAAAAAGAAATGTGCTTTGAAATCGAGTCTCAATGCAGCATTCTGTAGACCACTGTGGAAATCATTCCCAATCTGGAGACCACTGAGGAAATCATCCCCAATCAGAAACCAAGGTCTATAAGCTGGAATCCCAGAAAAGGGCTTCACAAAAAAAGAGAGTTAGTGATTACTTTTTACAGACTACTATTGTTGACAACCACGAGGTATCTGTCAATCTGACTCATACTTGCAGTGTTGGCTGGTTCTGTTTAAGTATGAGCATCTTACCGACATCTCCGTCCTGCTGAAGGATATCGCGTTCCATTTGCATCAGTCACAAGATAATCCTTGATATCTCTCAGCTGCTCATCCGTGTAAAAATCTTCATGAGTGTATTCCTTCTCTGGCCTATGACAGAGACGTGCCAATCCGTTGGCCACCTCATTGGCACCTCTGTACATGTGCACTATCTCTGAATAATCCATTTCTGAATCCAGCTTAATAATGTTGTTAATCAATTTCTTCATTTGACTTGATAGTTTACTGTCCTTCCCTATTTTTCTTTTCACCGCTTTTCCCTTTCGAATTTGGTAAATTGTTGTTGTACAGTCACATGTTACTTTGACACGTTTAAGTCTGTGTTTAATAGATTGTTTCCAACCACACTCTAATCCTTGCAATTCATGTAACAGTGAACTACCAGGTTCAGAGGCACCCGAAACAGCAACTAAAACTTTAATCTTCTCATCATCGTCGGTATCAACGTGTCTGATTACACAGCTATACCCAGCCTCCTAATATCAGATGCAAAGTACTATAAGTTAAATTAACTTCATAATAAGGAAAAAAGCTATTATTTACCAACCACTCGCATAGCCTGGTCAAAGCTACAAGCTTTTTTACCTTGTTAAAGTGTGATCCATCGCAGTCCACTCTGCCTTGGAAGTTCATTTCAGCAGGGGCAAATCCAATCCACTGCACCATACCTTCCCCGTCCTTATTCTGCAACTTTATGTCTTTTTGTCTGAGCACTACCGGGTGTGTAGTTGTGCTGCTAGTGCTAGCTGTAACATACATTGGCATTGGCGTGTGAGATTGTGGAAGCACTTTTTTAACTGTTGATTCTTCCGATGCACTTCTGCTGCCTCTCTTCTTCTTTTTTGGAGCCGACTTGGCAGACATTGACTTAGCAGAAATTGACTGAGTAGAAGCTGATGTGATCCCCTCTAACTCACTCATAGTCACCTTCCTGGTAAATTTACAATCAATCAAACTCAAAAAATTCAGAGAAATGAAATAAACATCATCTTAAGTTGAAATTCAGGGAACAATAAACATTATCTATGAACAAATAAACTATCTGTGAAGAAATTTTGTTTACCTGAGACAACAAAATGCCGCAATCAACTGGACGGTGCACCATCCAGCTAATTCACATGCATCTACAAGTTCATCGCAAGTTGTAACTGCAACATTAGCATTGACCCAACTAGCATATGTTGGTACCTTCTTCTTCATGACATGGCCAAAATTCCCCTTTAGACAAAGTCTGTCACTGTCAGGTTGCTGCCCAGCTGAGACGGGTTTCCGTGGATGGGAAATCAATTGCACCATACCGTAAGCCTTTGCAGACACATCTACATTTTTGATTCCTACAAGCAGTAGCTCCATGAGTAATGGATAGCAAATTCCAGGCAGAAAATATCCTTCTATAATTTCCGAAATTTCCGAAATAGGAAATGAATTCAAGAAAGTATTTTCCAAATGGCTCTTGATTTCTTTACGTAAGGGATTCCAGCTATCCACAGGACTGCAAAAGAACTTGAAAATTCAGTTCCCGGTGAAAAAAATTTATCGAGAGAGAGAAAGAACCTAAAATTTTAAGAATTTACAAGTTAATACCGTGACAATTGTTGGAACAATTTAGTGCAAGCAACCTTCATTGCACTTAAAGCATCTACGCCATGTGCAGCTAGCATGTATGACCTAGCAATCTTCGACATGCAAATGTCTGGAATCCTAGGATCTTCTGGTACCCTGCCAGAACACCACCACATTGTTATTTGATAAATATATGTCCATTTGAAACCTTTACATCACAAAAAATGATGAAGTTTATGTAAAAAAAAAAAAACAGCGAGTTCCAAAATATCTTACCTCAAATAATGGATATGAACACATAAAGAGAGATATCGGCTAGACCCACGAGTATGAATGAACCTCTCCTTCTCTAGATAATCTAGATCCAAGACATCCTCAAACACCATCGTCGGTTTGTCGTATGTGAGATGCAGTATATTATCAAGGCAGATATTCTTGTTACCATCTTCGTGAAGCAATTCGATCACAAATAAAGCCATCAATGACTCTGTTAATATGAGGTGAGAGTTAGCATATCATATGCTTTATATGCTTCATGTCAACTACCTGATGCTCATACCAGCCCCAAGGACAATGAAAGCCAAGATGACAAGAGAAAAAGCTATTCTGATGTTGGGTGGTAAATGTTGCTTATGAGGGTGGGGAAGAGACCCTCGGAGGTCTGCTGGCAGCAGCATATTCCTACACAGGCTAAGCGCTACACCTACGGATGAAGTTGCATTTCTAGGAATCTCATACCATAATTCAAGGATAAAAAAACACGAGCAGAACTCTTTTTACTATCTTTCTTCCTAATATTCATGGAAACTCTAAGAAAGTTTCAATTCTTTAACAGGAGAACAAAGAATTATGTGGCATGCACTACATGTATGGGATGCTGCATCGAAATAATAACAGCTTTCCCATAAGTCTATAATTGTAAGAGCAGAATCTCCTCGCCATTTGTCATAAAAATGCTTACAGAACAAATGAAATCAGCGTTTCAGGCTTCCAATAAATTGTATGCCGACAAACTAAGTAACAAGCTAATATATCAAAGCTTCTTTGTGATTTGAGGCAGAAAATAACCAAATGCATTCAGTTCATACTCTAATGGTATAAAGACTCAATATTATCGTCACTTCACAAAAAGAGAAAAGAGAAATACCTGTTGGTGGTTGCTTCAACCACAATGTAAAAGTGCCGGAGGACTGCGGGTCCGATGCAAATTGCATTAATCTGAAAACAGATATTAAGGATTCACTTATCTATTTATAAGTGAAAAAAAAATTAAAAAATACAAATGCATACATTCTTTTGTCCTCATTTTTTTCCTCATCCTCAAATCCGTCGTCGACTACATACTCGATGTAAGTTTGACCAAGTTTAAAAGTAAATTCGTCACCGGGATAGTAATCATCCTGCTCAACTGTGTTCTGCAACTTCTCTTTGTCGCTTTCAAGAAGTTTGAGGCTAAGCAGAGGCGGAACATTTTTGATCCTCCATTTCCAAACGGGTCCGGAGGTTTCCATGTAATCTGTGTGGTAGAGATGAGGACAAAATCAAGATCAAATTAATGGAAAAATAGGAAACATTAGATGAGACCCTAGGTTTACAAGTCGTATATCAAGAAAGGGCATAAGTAGAGTAGTACAACAAACTTTGTACCGCATGTACAGATTACATGTGATCAGATGATCCTAAGTGAGCACAGCACTAGCATTTATCTTATTCGCACAATGCTAGGTTAGGTGTCAAAGCTGTAAAGTACTGCACATGAAGGTGACAAGAATTCGATGGAGAAAACAAAGAAGAGCAAGTTATGCTCCACTCTAACCTTGAGGAGAAAAATATGTCGGATCCTCCATTTGGAAGTACATACCAAGTAGAAAAGACCGGGTTTGTTGGTATACATGAACCAGGAGGTGTTACAAAAACCTATGCGCCCGCATCTATAAACTTCAGTCCCAATATATATATAAGTCATAATAACCGTAGTTGTATGATACAGAAATAATACGACTGATAAGCTACGTCAATGTTTCAAACTTTTTTTGGAAATGTGTCAATGCTGCAATGCAATAATATTTTAAAACTAAAGACTTACAAATAGGGTTCTAAGCAGATAACTTCAAGACTAAACTCATTACAAATCCGAACAGTGTCAGCAACAGGCTTACAACTCTCAATATGATTTGAAGAAGATAAGCTAGTGTAGTAAACACTAGAAAGGGATGCATTTAGTATACAGAGACTACATAATTTCAAAGATGCAGTCTACTTACAGGAATAAGTAACCTTTGGCCTCCTCGATGGAATCCAAATCTCCACGAGACCCCTACCAACAAAAGAAGCACAACCCAATTAGGAATCACACCGAAAGATAGCAGTAGGGTTCCTGAAGAAGCAATGAATATCAAACTTAAAGCTACTAAAGTTTTGGCATTAAAAAAATGGAAAACATAAAATGATTAGCAGAATCTATAAAAGTAGTAACATGTCACCTGAATCCCTATTGTATAGAACCACCGGACAGAACTGAAATCTGATAGTTACCTCCCACCCCCAACTTCAAACTCGAGAGCAGTGCTGTAAAACAAAAGGGGAAGGTCACAAAAATATCTACTAACAAAAAGACACACACCGGTGTCAGTAACGAGAATCCGTACCGAATAGCCAACAGTGTACTCAACAAGAGCAATACAATTATACGTTTACACGTTATCTATATATGCATGCCATAGACCCTGATAGATATATTGTGAGACATCTCAGTTCCCTAGTTTCTTAAGCAAATTGTTGCCTCCTAACAACTCAAGCAGCTTATACAAATAGATTGTCACAAAACAAACTTGCACACATGTTCCAATTTTCCCTGTTATCCGACCATGAGATGTGGAAAAAAAATGCCGAATATATTGACCTGACGCCCCGATAAACACTAGTAAGCAGAGCTATTTAACAGATACACAAAGCCCTTAATTTTGCACATACAGGCATACACATATGATAAAACGACTACCATCATGCCAAAACTTCAAGGTATCTGTAGCATAAGAGAAGTAGTTGTCTGTAACTCTCAACCAGAAGATATCAACTGATAAAGCTGACAACCATAGTGCTTGGTCATTTACCCCCAGATCAAACAAAAGTAAAGCTACAAGAAAACTTTCCAACAATTGTATAACAGTTTCATTACAGCTATCAGTGACAAATTTTACAACAAAAAACACGTATCTACAACATGATGATCCCAAATAGATGTGTGGTATTGGAGCTACAACTGAACTCTCCAATTGTACTTATCCCTTGATAAGGACTACCATCATGCCTAAACGAAAAGATAACTGTAGCATAAGACAACATTAACTATCAGATTATAAAAGATAACTATCATGCATAACCGATCATGTTTTTGACAACATTAACTATCAGGTTATAAGCGACAAGAAAGTTTAATACTTATATTTCCCTACGAATTATACTACAGTTTGAGTACCTCGATAAGTGACAAACTTCACAAAAAATAAATCTAATTTTGCATAACTACAACAGGATGATCCAAATTGATGTGTAGATACAACTTTATCCCCTCCATTAGTCGATCCACATAAAAAAAAAATACTCTCATTGAGCTAGAATTTGAACTCCTTATATTGTACAATGTAATTATCTATAACACGCTATCACCTGATAAAAAGCTAACAACCATTGTTCTTTTTGACAATATTAGGAATCGGGTTAAGAATTCACCTACTGGCTTGGTCGTTTAACTCCAAACCAAACAAAAGTAAAGCTACATGAAAACTTCAATACGTATTCTCCCAACAACTATATAATCGATGACAAAAAAGAAAGCCGATTAACTTAGAAATTTAAACTAAATGTCTGTGTAACTACAACATCATGATCCCAAATTGATCTGTGGAAACAACTTTATCCCTAAAGATTGACAGAAAAACAATACTCATTGGATCTACCATTGTTCACTCCTTCTGTTATACACAACCCTTAATCAATTCAATTTTGAGAAACATTAACCCTAGGCAAGTTTTTGGTTAGTATCTGAAACATTCACAGTTATTAAGTACAACCCTAAATTAGACAAAATAACCAAATGGAGGAAGGACGACAACCGCCGTATCAAAACCCGGAGATTCGACAAACTGAAACTCAAAAAATTCTGACTAACAGATTACGTAATATGATTCGTGAAAAAATAAAATCCTAAACCCTAACTAGTAGTTGAATAACTACGGAAACGTAAATTTATTTCTAGGGAAGAAAATGAAAGGGGATGGAACTTACCAGCTGAGTGGGAGGAGTTTGAAGGAGAGAAATCGAAGCGGAGGTATTTAGATCTGGAGGTGAGTGAGAGAAAAGAGAGGAAGAACACACCAACGAAGGAATTCTTTTTATATTTATATTTTCTTTTTCAAACAAGCTCAAAACAGGGTCGCTTGAGTTTGACTAAAGTCAAGTTTCAAAATTGGCACTTCACTCGGATGGTTTGTTCTTGAGAATTAGTATACTCTAGGAATTACCCCCATCACACGGTGTTTTGATGCTATTAATTCTAGTGGGTTCTAAGTTTACAAGCAGATTATTGAGCTCGAATTACTTATCTTTCTTGGATTCCATCACTTTCTTTGTGTTTTTTATCATTTCTTTCTGCATCCAATGTAAAAAAAAAAATTTGCATCCAATGAAAAACAACAATTGATTCATTCAACCAACCAACAGCAACCACCAGAAACTCCTCTACCATCATCACCTTTGCCATCCATGCATATCACGCCCGAAAAGGAACACAGTTTCCTAGTTTTCGCTCTTCATACGAGAGAAGATAATCATATCCTGAATTTTCCATTCCTCCTATTCCCATTGCCTCTCCCATAAAAAGAAGTACAACATTTTTGTTCTCATCGACATCTTCTTCCCATGTTGATACTTTAAACCCACCTGTTTCACAGAGAGCTTATAATCATCTTAATCTTCGAGAACAAAATCTCCAGCAAGGGTTTAATCTTCGAGAAAAGATTCTCCAACAAGGGTTTGATTCGCCACTGAGTTCTTAGAAAATAATTTATTATATCTCATTACTTCGTTCCCTGAACTCCCCAGCTGATAACCATTATATTTTATTACTCTGTTCCCTGAATTCCCCAGCTGAATTCCATGGATTAGTAATAAATACTCAACACATTTTGTTACTCCGTTCCATAAACAATTCTCCACTGAATTTCATGAATTAGCAATAATTACTCAATAAATGGGCATCGAGATTATCGTCGTGTAAGCCCCAGTAAAATGGTGCAAGTGTACTTAACAATAATGCACAAACGAGCACCCAAATACACAAACGAGCATCCAAAAATAAGGACAAATGAGGAAGCCTACACAAAATAGGAGAGAAAAAATAATATTAAAATAATAAAAGAGGCGCCTAGGGACCGAGCCCACCGGCCGGCCACGCCCTTTTTGCTTATTTTTTATGTTGACTTGTTTTCATGAACTCATGAAAATTCTCTCATTTCATCAAATTTCCTTGTTTGAGCAAGACTCACGGTTTCTCCATATTTTTACGGGTCACAGAAAATAATAAAATAAGGAAAGGTGTGCGGGACGAGGCCACCTAGCCCGGCCATGCCCTAGTCGTGGCCGGTCCCACACCTCGCAATCCTTATTTTTTATTATTTATTATGAAGACTCCTTCATTTAAGCAAGTTTCCTGAATTGAGCAAAACTCAGGGTTTCTTCATATTTTCACGGTTCACAAAAATAATAAAATAAAGAAAGGCATGCGGGACCGGACCACCTACCCGTCTGGCCATGCCCTAGCCGTGGACGGTCCCTGATAGACACATCTATGTGTCTAATATGTCTCAATTGTATGTATTTTTAGTGCTTGATTTTGTATTTATTGTGTTATTTTATGTCTTTGTAGGTATTTATAGAGAAATAAGCCCTTGCGGCGAAATGGGCTCGAAAAGTAGTGTTTTACACCCCGAAGAAAATTACTAAAGGCACCCTAGAAATGCACCGGAAGCGTCCCAAAAATGTACCGGAGGAGCCCAGAAAAATTACTATTTCCACCACAATTGCTATTCGCACCCCAGCTATGGTTAAGGGGCACCCTTCTTGTCAAATTCGAAAATTCAGTTTTGGCGGGAAAAATTTTTCAACTCTGGCAGATTTTCGATCGACAAAATGAAGGTGTTATAGGGAGATTCAATCGCTGAAATTTGGTAGGAAGTTGTGATTTAGCCTAGGGAACACATTGTGGGTGATTGTTTCAAACGATTTTGGCTGGAAAACTCGTTTCAATTCATGAGCTCAAAACAGAGCAAACACGTACAACGAGAGTTTCTTCACGAGTTCTGGAAGAATTTGTAAGTGTTACGCTCGTGTTTGATGGCTCGAGCAACTTTGTGGAACATGTGTAATTGATTTGGAACGTGCTAGAAGAGAGTTAACGCGTGCAGGAGATGAGAAGGGAAAGAAAATATTCCCAAAATATTTTCTTTACTGCCCGAGTAATGAAGATTATATGGAGTTATTGCAGATGATTTGGAGCTGCTGTTGAGTATAAATATGTTGCTTTGGTGTAATAGAAGGGGGACGAGAGTTTGGAGTCGAGAGGAGAGCTCAGGAAGCAGAAATCACGAGTTGCAGAAACTCGGTTTCTGCTGTTGCTGCTGAAGAACACCAAGAACACGAAGAACAGACTCGCGTAGACCATCGTTGATCAACAAAGTCTAAGACGCACAAACGAGGGTCACAGTGCAGTCTCAACAGTAGCAGCAATTTTCTTTTATCGTTCTTTTTGTGACGCTTTATGTGGGTCGCACATTAGCGATTTTACACCATTTTCTCCATTTTCTCTTCATTGTAAACACCATTTGAGCATTAATAAAATATTTTGAGAGTTATTTCAACATGAAGATCTAAACCCAAGCACTGGGACGACGGAGAAAGCTGTGTTTCATCCATGTGGTAATTTAAATTAATTCTTTTATAACTATTGGCATAGAATTTAATTGTTTTATGAATTATATTAATTATTTGTTATTTTGTCTGATGTCGCATGCTGGGTTTTAATTACTTTTGATGCGTCATGCTTACAACTTACAACTAATATTTTATGAATTCTATTATTGGCAAAGAATTAGAGTCACGATTTCTTTTGTTTGAGCCATTATTGCCTAGAATTAAAATTCTGAACCACTTGAATATGAAAAAATGCCGAATCCTTAGTCCCAGTTTCTCGCACCAGTGTTAATATTTTTGTATAAAAATTATTTATTTATTATTTAAAAAAAACTTTAATCTCTACAAGTCCGAGTTTGAACGATACCCCTTACCACTACTACAAACCACATACAAAAATCTGAATCAGTCCCACACCTTGCAATCCTTATTTCCATAATTATTATTTTCATAAACTCATGAAAACTCCTCACTTTAGAAAAAATCATGGTTTCTTCATATTTTCTCAAATATTGCTCAAACCATGAAAAAGCCAAAAGCCAACATGGTCACTCGACCGGCTAACTTCTCATGAAAATATTAAATGTTAAAATATCTTTATTTTAATATTTACAAAATATTGATCAAATAAGCACACATGCTCATTCGAGCAAAAAATCAAGAATTTCAGTCAAGATGAAACTCTTCTGAAAATCCGCAATGTTTCTCAAACGTACGTTAGAAAATACCAAAACTCTCCGGATTGAGACACATACATCATGGTTACTCGGGCGTACTTCCTTGACCGACCAAGGCCGACCCTAGGCTTACAAAAAGCCGGTCCCACACATGTGCTCAATTCTTGACGTAATTTGCTCAATTGCACACATATTGGGCCCAAACTCTTCCCAGACGGCTGAGAATTTGTTCAAACGCCCATCATTGGTCCTGTGACCACCAGGTACCGGTCCCATGACTTCTTAGTCGGTCCCTCACTTCTCTATAGATTAGGTTTTTTCACTTAATGCTCAGACGAGCACTATCTTAATAAATGATTAAACCAGCATTTAATTATCTTTTCACCAACTGGTCGACAAAAGACTTTGGTGCATGCTCACTCGAGCACTCAGGCGCCACATGGTCGTCCATCATCCCATGTGGTCGGTCCTCCTGCCACCTAGTAACCTATTTTCAGTGATTCATCAACCGATGAACAATTGATCAAAAATTAGGGTTTTGAAAAAATGCTCAAAAAATCACAAATCTTGAGTAGGTTTAAACATTGATAAATTTATGATTGATCCATAAATCAATATCTAAATTAATTATACAATATTCGGTCAGCTAACGATATTTTAATTAATTATTATCTGGTTACACCCCCAGTAATCCATCGAATGACCAATACTTGCTCATTTGCTCAAATATTGATGAAACTATCAGTATCCAACGATTCATCACGTAATCAATATTTGCTCACATGTAAAATATTTGCTCAGTCCATCATCATGTTGATATGCCATCAACAGTTACACAGGAATTACACGTCACGGCGAACATGTTCAATTCATGAATTCTAGAGTATTCGACAATCATGCTCAACTCAACAATATTTAGACCAACTGTATAAATCAGTCAACAATCAAACAACTAATCCACGTATGCCTTGCAAACTCAACGTTCGCGACACATCAATCACGTCACATGGGGATATTCACTAGGGTTTTGGTCTGGTGGCCTACGACACGTGTGTTCATCCACGATGAGAAATGTGCTTAAGTTGTGCAATCGGTTGAGGAAGTTAGCAAAGTGGTGGGTGCACAAGTAATCAAGTTCCCACACGGCACGGAACTGATTTCACCATGATTTCCCACTTTCCCACTCTTCCACTTAGGAAACAATCATACTTACAGGGATCAATGTGTTTACTATTCTGGAAATATAAACAAGTCTCTGAATTCATGATTGAAAAACAAGATAAAACATTCGTCTAACACGGAATTTCCTGAGTAATCACTCTAAAGAATTCATCAATCTATCAGAATTTATTCAAAACTTCAGCAGTTCACCATTATTGTAGAATCAATCAACACATCCACAATCATTGATCCCACACAATTCTCAGCTTTCCTCCTATAGATCAACCCATCTCCCTCTTTGTGACCGAATTGACTCTGGAACGTCCATTGACTTGGTTTAGGACGGAATCCTACAGATTGATCTCTCGAACTTAAAAGTACTCCCGTGCAGTACATCTGCTGGAGGTTCGGAAGTTTGCTCGGTTGAAGAGTCCCACACACTTGGTAATCTCTTCATTCCCTAAAAAACCAGCAAACCATTTCTCTCCATCTACAGATTGGCGACCACAGTGGGAGATTAATTTCTCGGTTGTAATCTCACATTTTCACAAAGATGGTTGGTATAATTCAACTACGTCAAATCCTAGCAAGAATATCCCAAACGGTAATATTCCTCCCGTTCCTTCAAATAATTCTGGTTACAATGAACTTTCTTAATTTACCTACATGTTCATCACTGTTGAATTAATCGATGGAGAAGTCCCAAGCTTAGCCTACTGGCACGGAGACAAGAAAATTTGTCAAGAAATATGGACAAGATGAAGGGAGCAATTGACAACCTGTTTACTTTCCTGGTACACGTGACAAGAATTTTGGGAGCACAAATGGTGGAGCGCCCAAATCCCTCAATTGATGATCCCCCTCAAGCCAACAATTTCACCACTTATGAGAATCCGGTGGATCAAGAAGTTGCGCACCTAATTGAAAACTTGTGTGAACTCCTGCACTTTTCCAAGGATCAGCGTACCAACACGTTTGCTGCGCTCAATCAGATATCATCTGATGTGAAGATGGTGCCATCATCTATAGCTGTCGAAGAGGTATCCATGGCGTCTGAAAACTCGATAAATAATATCACCTTCACTGAGAAAGATAGGATGACGGAAGAAGGACACAACAGTGCCTTGTATGTGCTAGATTTTATCAAAGATGCGAAATTCAAAAGATTTCTTGTTGATACAGGCGCTTCTACAAATCTCATCACTATGAAGACTCTCAAGGATGTCAAGTTCCCAAAGAGCAAAATTGTTCATCACCCTATATTGATTACGGGTTTTGAAGGAAGCTAGAGCCACACATACGGGTACGTCTATGCCGACCTGAAGGTGGGACCGATTCAATCTGTAGTTAAATTTCATTTGATCGAGAAAAAAATTGATTAACACATGAAATACCATGTCTCCATGACAACAAGGTTGTTCCCTCAACATACCATCAGTGCATGAAAGCTTTGCTCAACAACAAAATCGTACGCATTGCGGATTCAGTTTCTCTCTACGCCCCAATTTGCAATGCTGAGTTCCTGGGATCTCCAAAAAGCATCCCTGAACCTCCGATCAAGATTTACAGTATTCCACTTCCAAGCTGGAAATTCATCGAGAAAGTTTCTAACTGACCGTCATCCTCAAGTGATAAACTGATCAAGATATCCGCTACACCACTCAAGCATCACTAAGGTCAAAGTAGGACCCATAAAAGATCTAATTTTATCACAAGTCATGATGCGGAAGGAAATGTCATTTAACAAAGAAGAATCATGTCAAAGCGAGTAGTCGTTCAACGAAGCAATCTAAGATGCACTACGACAACTACAAGACGACACATATTCTACAAATGATGATCTCGAGACTATCTACATCGGAACGGAAGAAAACCCAAGACCAATCTTAATCATCTCTGATGTATCACCAGAGAAACGAGAAGGACTGATATTCCTGTTAAAAGAATATAAAGACATCTTTGCTTGGACATACGAGGAGATGCCTGGTTTGGATGACAAGCTAGTCACTCACCATTTGCACATCACTTCGGGCTCCAGACCAGTCAAACAATCTCCAAGGCAATTCAGACATGATGTTGAGGAACAAATCAAGGTCGAAATCCATAAATTACTAACAGCGGGATTCATCAAGCCCATCCAACATCCAACGTGCTGGCGAACATTGTCCAGTGAAAATGAAAAACGGTCAAATCCGGTGTTGTGTGGAGTTCAGGAACCTGAAAAAATGTTTCCCAAACTACGACTTTCCTTTGGCTAATATTAACATGCCCGTTGATGCAACCAGTGGTCATGATATTTTCTCTTTCATGGATGGCTACAGCGAGTACAACCAAATTAAGATGTATGGACACGACGCTAACAAGACTGCATTCCGGACTCCCATCGGAAACTTTCACTGCACAGTGATGCCTTTCGGTTTGAAGAATGCAGGATCCACATATCAGCGAGCCATGACTGCAATATTTCATGACATGATGCATAAGAAAGTAGAAGACTACGTTGATGACGTGGTGGTGAAATCGAAGACTCGAGCATCCCACATAAACATCCTGAAGCAGGTCTTCGAAAGATGCATATAATACAAGTTGAAGATGAACCCTCTAAAGTGTGATTTTGGCGTCTCATCTGGAAAATTTATGGGATTCCTAGTCACCGCGGAAGGAATCAAGGTTGACCCAGACAAGACGAAAGCCATCACTACCATGCCTCCTACACGCACCGTGAAAGAGCTCCGGAGTTTTATGGGCAAGGTAATTTACATTCGAAGTTTTATTTCTGGGTTGAGTCAACTCATTTCTTCATTCACTCCTCTGTTGAATAAAGGAGAAACCTTTGCATGGACGACCGTTTAACAAGAAGTATTTCAAAAGATACAACAGATATTGTTATCACCCGCTGTCATGAAATCTCCGGTGGAAGGACGCCCGTTGATACTTTATACATCTTCCAGTGATGTTGCTATCAGAGAATTTCTCGCTCAAGAAGACGAAAAATGCATCGAACATCCTTTCTATTACTTTAGTCGTACAATGAGGGATGCTCAACTTCGATACCCGGAAGAGCACGTCTAGCACTGGTTCATCCAATCTAGAGATTTCGACATTATTTACTGTCAAACCGAGTCGTACTGGTGACCAAAGCTGATCCCATAAAGTTCTTACCGTCAAAACCTGCTATAATGGGAAGACCAGCAAAGTGGCTACTTCAAATGTCAGAATTCGACATAGCGTGTGTCCCTCCAAGAGCAATTAAAGGACAAGCTGTTGTAGACTTACTTGCTTCCTTCCATGGAGAAGACATCATAATGCTTAATGAGGAAGTTCCCAGTGAGTTTCCAGAAATCTCGGTCATTCAATAAGAAATATGACTCTTATATTTTGATGGATCCGCCAATCCAAGCAATGATACTGGTGGAGCAGGCGTTGTACTAGTATCTCCATCTGGTGAAGTCTTCTCACATTCCTTAAAATAGACTTCCGCTGCACCAACAATTCAGCAGAATACGAAGCTTTCCTCTTAGGATTATCCTTATCCAAACAAGCGTGAGCAACGCGCCTGGAGATAAGAGGAGACTCAAAGTTATTGGTTAATTAGATGAGTGGTGTGTACTCTCTCAAAGAAGTAACACTTGCTCCATTCAGGGCCGAAGCACAACGAATGTTAGTTCATTTATATGATGCAAGTATTGTCCATACCGGTCGCACTAACAACAGGCATGCTGACTGCCTAGCGACTCTTGCATCCAAAATACAATTTGAGGGTCAGAGAAATCCATCACAGTGCAAAGGCGATCTGTATCTTCTACATGGATTTCTCAAGTCGACGACATTCGAATAAACGACTGGCGATCACTCATCATCCACGAATTGAGCAGTTCTATTACTGAAGGAAAAATGAGTCTCAAGGAATTGAAAAACTTTTTTCTGCTGCACGAAGCATTATATTACCGCAATCATGATAGATCCTTGTCACGGTTCCTTGGAGATGAGGAGGCAAGCAAACAACTCAAACACGTACATGAGGAGATATGCGGGCAAACCCTAGTAGTCACGCTTTACAGGAGGCTTCAAACACTCGGATACTATTGTCCCATCATGGAAACTCAGTCAAGGATGCTGCAATGATCATGCCCAAATTTCCAGACTCCACCTCACCATCTGGAAGTTCTAACAGTCCATGACACTGGGGACTGGAGAGAACTTTACATCAAATATCTTTGTGACAATGATTTGCCATCAGGAAAAAAAAAACAATCAAACTTACCCAGAGAGACAAGTGGTTTTTTTACCTGGAAGGAATTTTATATCGCAAAAGCTTTGGCGGAAGTCAACTGAGATGCCTAGCCGGAAATGAAATCCCCACAATCTTAAAGGAGATGCACGACGGCGAGCACCAAGGGAAAAAGAAATCATTTCTCCAGATTCATGAGAAATACTATTGGCCGACCATGGAAGATGATGCAGCCGCTTATGTTCATAAATGTCATCAATGTCAAATTCACGGTAACCTCATCCACACTCCTTGTCTCCCATTATACTCTGTGAGCAGTCCATGGCCATTCTTATCCGGGCACTGGATATCATCGAAAAAATCAATCCAACATCTTCAAAGCAACATGATTACATCATCACGGCGACTGAGTATTTTACCAAGTGGGTCTAAGCAATTCCTCTTTGAGGCACCACTGGAATCACAATTGCAGCCTTCATCAAGGAATACATCATACGTAGATTTGGCATTCCTAAACACATCATCACAGATAACGGAACTCCTTTCACCAACAAAGATGTTAAAAATTGCTCGATGAATACGGCACCAAACAGGTTTTCTCCATGCCATATTATCCCCAAGGAAACGGGAAAGTATAAAGCACAAACAAAACCTTGATCTGAATTCTCAGTCGAATAATTCATGAAAATCCGCGGACATGGCATGAAGAACTGCCCAAGGCTTTATGGGCCTACCGCACCGCACCGAGAAGTTCAATTGGGACTTCACCATATTCTCTTATCTATGGTGCTAACGCTATTCTCTCAGCTGAGATCAAGATTCCCTCTACAAGATTTGCAGCGACTAGCGGAGTGTAATGGGATGAAGCCGAAGTGTCCAATTCAAGGATTGCTGAATTGGACATGCTCCAATCAAGAAGGGCCAAGGTGGAAAAATATGTAGAAACTTACAAACAAAGAGTTTCCAGGGCATACAACAAAATGGTAAGACCTCGAACATTTCAAGTAGGAGATTTGGTTTTGAAAATAACAAAGTATATTCAACAAGACATGTCTTCTCCCAAATTCTCTCCAAAATGGGAAGGACCTTATGTGATCATCAAAGCGGTATCCAGCGGATACTACAAAATCTTAGCTGTTAATTGAGGGGTAGAAGGAAACAACATCAATTGCAAGTTGCTCAAGCCGTATTATGCTTGAGTGATCAGTAAACAAATTTTCGTTATGTTTCAGAATGTAATTTCCATTCCTCCAAAGAGTATGCAATATGCTCATTCATTCAAAAATCGAAATGTATTCCATGAATCGCACAAAATCATCACCCTACTTTGTTAAGTCTCAAACCTATTATGGATGTGGGAAAACGGTTTACTGGTTTTTAGGGAATTGAAGAGACGAGCGTGCTGTCGAGACTCCTCAACCGAGCAAACTTCTCAACCTCACACAGATGCACTGCTAAAGGGAGTGCTTAGATTCGAGAGATCAATCCGTAGGACTCCAGCCTAAACCAAGTCAATGGTCGTTCCAGAGTCAATTCGTTCGCAAAGAGGAAGATGGGTTGATCTGTAGGAGGAAAGCTGAGAATTGTGTGGGATCAATGATAATAGAGGATTGTAGGTGTGTTGAAGGTTTCTGCAATAATGGTGAACTGATGAGTTCTAATAAGTTTTGATAGATTGATGAGTTTATGAGAGTAATTACTTGAAAAATTATGTGTAGACAATTGTTGATAGCTAGTGATCATTCGTTGTCCTCAATTAACAAAGTTCGAAAACTTCGGGACAAGGAATACATGGTTATGTAATCTAAACTCTCATTCCAACCATTGAAACATTCTCATAGGACGTTATTCAGTTGTCATTCACAAACCTTTCTCATCAGAGAAATTTCCAAAGCAGTTGAAATGTTTCATGACTTTCGTCACTAGGTGAAGATAAACTTGATCAAAGCGCAACGCTTTACCAACACACGATTTCGAGAAAATGATAAGCATTGGATACTCAGCTCGAAATATCAAATCTGTATGATCCAGTATATATAGCATACGACTTTTGTCTCATAAGAAGTAGGAGATATAATATATAGAATTTTGAGTGATAGATAAGTTCAAGTCTCCACATACCTTTTTGTTGATGAAGTTCCACGGTTCCTTGAGTATATATTCGTCGCTCTATGATGAATCGCTATGCATTTCTTGAGCTTACTACACTTTCCTATCCTAGTCCGAGACTTAGCTATAATAGGCTAGAAATCAAGACTCGTAGTTTTTATCACTAACATTGACAAACATGCTTGATATAGCAACGCATGCGAGGTTGACCGAGCTATGCTCTAACACATTTAGTACTCACTGTTAGATGAAAACCTGATTAGATTCATGCTAATATCTTTCAACTGTTAGATCAAACTTAACTTGTTACACACAAATGAAAAGTGACTTCATTTAGGTATGAATAACCATACCTGAACGTGTACACTTTGTTGGCTCAACAATAGTTAACCGAAGTCATCCATATGAACACTTTCATATCAACCTTGTTTATCTTAATCACAACTAGTTCAAATGACTCAAGTGAAACTAGTTATAGAGTTTTTCAATTATTTATATTCTCATAGAAGTATACAAGACACAATCGAAGCAAAATCGATTTTGATTCACTCGAATCAATTCATAAACATTATATTCACGGTTTGCAAAAGCTTGCATTCCTTATTATATAAATGTATTTGTTCATGAACAAACCGATTTTAGAACTTAACCCACTCAAGTATTCAAACGGGTACACATACCTAAGCAGCCGGACTTTGTCTGTCCACCAGTATGCGGATGGGTACGCATACTGTCGTTCATTATCAAACACAGTTGAATTAGTATGCAAACAGGTTCACATACTAAATTCCCGGTCTTGAACTGTTACGCCAGTACACATACTGGTGTGTATACGAAATTGGTGAAGGACACAAGTTAAGTATGCGTACCCGTACACATACTGGTGGAAGTTCTCTAACCGAGAATTTTTGCTGAGTTTGGTTTTGGAAAAATTCTTAACTATTCACCTTAAGTATGCCCGTACGCATACTGACGGAAGTTTTCGAACCGAGAATTTCTGCTGAGTTTGGAAACTTGACAAACTCAAAACTGGTTGCTTAAGTACGCATACTTAAGCTGTTTACTTTGTCAAGTCGGTCAGTTCAAGGACTTCAAAATTTAAATCATAAGGAATGCAATTCTTTGCAAACCGTGGCTATAATATTCATGATTTATTCAAGTGAATCAAACTGATTTGATTTTAATTGTGTTTTCTAAACAATTGAATAACTCTTTAACTAGTTTCACTTGAGTCATTTTAACTAGTTATGGTTAAGATTAATAAGGTTGATATCAGAGTAATCATATGGATAACCTTGGATAACTATTTGTGAACCAATATGGTTTACACGTTTAGGTACGGTTACATAAACCTAAATGAGCGTACATTTCATTTATGTGTAACAAGCTAAGTTCGATCTAATGGTTGAAAGATATTGGCTTGGTTGAATTAGGTTTCTCATCTAACAACGATTATTGAATGCTTTGTTACCAAGGTAACTTAGATTGCAAACCCTGATTTGAAAACTATATAAAGGAGAACTCTAGCAACTTGGAAGACTAATACCCACACCTTCTGTGTGCTACTAGTTTCATAACTAGAGTCGATTATCCTTTAACCTTAGGTTTCTTCTCGAGACCCTGTAGGTTAACGACTTAAAGACTTCATTGGGATTATGAAGCCAGACCCAACTATTATCTTTGTAGTTGCGTGATCTGATCTTGCTGTTTCTATCGTGTTGAGTGCAATTGAAATAATTGGCTCGAGATTTTATATCTTCGATAGGCAAGATAGAAAATTAATCACAAACAAACTTCGTATCATCGTTTTTGATTCCACAATAACTTGTTTCACTAGTCGATTAAGTTTATTGTTAGGTAAATGATAATACTAGGTTGTTCTTCGGGAATATAAATCTGAGTTATCAATTGGTTCTTGTTCACCTTGATTTATCAAAATACAGAACAAAAACTCTTGCGTATTTCTGTGGAAGACGGATTTATTCAACCCTATAGACTTTTCTGTTTGATACATATATGTCTATCAAGTCTTCGACTTTGGGTCGTAGCAACTCTTAATTTAGGGTGAGATCAGCTAAGGGAATCAAGTGCGTAGTATCCTGCTGGGTTAGAGATGTAAGGAGCGCAACTGTACCTTGAATCAATGTGAGGTTGATTATGGTTTAACTACATTCCAGTCCGAAGTTAATTGGTAGTAGGATAGTGTCTATAGCGTCTTAATAAAGTATGGTGTTCAAATGGGCTTAGGTCCCGTGGTTTTTATGCATTTGCGGTTTCCTCGTTAATAAAATTCTGGTGTATGTGTTATTTATTTTCCGCATTATATTTTTTTATATAATTGAAATATCACAGGTTGTGCATTAAGATCAATCAATTAGAATATCCAACCTTTGGTTATTGATTTACATTGATTGACGCTTGAACATTGGTCTTTGGTACCGTTCAAGTAACTCCTCTTATATTCAATCGGGCTCGCAGATTTCTAGTTGTTGATTGCGGATTGGATTAAGAGATTAGAGATATTAAACCTCCTCGATATACTTTACTCGAGATTGAGTCTGACTGTCTAGTTGATTCTCTAGAAAGTGTATTGATAAGTCCTCTCATATTGCCAAACGAATTTTTGGGTGTGGTTGTTAGACCCCCGCATTTTCAATTGGTATCAGAGTAGGAAAACATATCAAAGACCTCATAAGTTTGTGTTTGTAGCGATTTGATGATGGAAAGCATATTCTCTGAAAACGCTTCACCAGAAAAGGATAAACTCAATTTTAAATGTGTTCTAGAAACTATCAATAAAGTTGAGAATCCTGATATAAAGAAACTCATCAATTTTCTTTGTGTCGAAATACATTGTTTGACAAGAAAATTTTATGATCTTCATTACGAAGTAATATCAAAAAATCCGTACTTCAAGAACATGCTGAAGAGGTAGTTGACCTTCAGAAGAGGTTAGATGATCAAATCTGGATCAACTTTGATCTTGCTGCAGAAATTGCAAATCTTAAGGATTTGAACTTTGAAAAATCTCCTTCAATGGTTTTAAATAAATTCTCTAATTCTTCCTTGAATAATTACCATAAATCAGGTAACAAACGAAGTCTAGGCTTTGTGAAACCTGATAGTGCTCAGATTTCTTCGAACAAGGATAAGGATGTTGGACATGCTTGTTTTGTGGTGCTTGTAATCACTTTCAACACGCATGTGTTCTTTTCAATAAAAGATTAAAAGTTGGAGGTGATCTTCATAAGAAAACTTTACAACTTTTGTCTTCTCTTAAAAGACATTCAATACTAACAAGAAAACCAAATATGGTTAGTAGTGCTAGTATGGGAGCCTTTGCTCTAAAGTCAACATCATCCTTTAATGGTTTCTTGATAGTGGATGTAGCAGACACATGACTGGGGATCTCGTGGTTTACCAACTCAAGTGATTTTGATGGTGGACTAGTAACCTTCAAAGATGGAAGATGTTGCTACATAAGTAAGAAGGGGACGATTAAATTGCCTGGAGTTCCTGAATACATGATGTCGTATACATAAAAGGTATGACTGCTAATATGCTTTCTGTTAGTCAAATTTGTGACAAAAGCCATAAGGTTGTATTCAATGATAAAGGATGTGACATTGTTGATAAATCTGGAAAAGTGATTTTTCAAGGATCACGTGGAAAAAATAACTGTTATCCTTTAGAGGCCATACTCAATTCAGCAACTGTTGCAACTTGACTAAACTAGAATCTACTCATCTCTGGCATGAACTTTTTGGTCACATCAATTATCGTCTTCTAACTAAGATCATTAACAAAGAACTTGTTAGAGGTGTTCCCAAAATCAATGCCAATATTGAAGGTGTATGTGGTGTCTTTCAAAAGGGTAAACAAACGAAAGTTCCACACAAATCATCTCGAAATATTCTCACCAAACCTCCACTTTATTTAATTCATATGGATATTTTCGGCCCAATTCAAAAATCTACAGTGGCTAGAAAGAAGTATGCCTTGGTTATGGTAGATGATTACACCAGATTCACTTGGGTGGCATTTTTGGCTCACAAGAATGAAACTCTCAGTGAGTTGAAGATTATTGTTAATAGAATCCAGAATGAACAAGGTCGCAAACTAAAGAAAATTAGAAGCGATCGTGGGACAGAATTCAAAGACACCAAAGTATTTGAATATTGTGACTCTCTTGGAATTATTCAACAATATTCTCCACCCATCACTCACAAGCTAACGGAGTTGCATAAAGGAAGAATAGAAATATTCAGGAAATGTCAAGGGTAATGCTCCATAACAAAAACTTACCGTTCAGGTTTTGGGGTGAGGATGTTTTTACAGCTTGCTACTTGACCAATCGTGTTTATCTGCGGTAAAAGACCCTAAACACTCCCTATGAGTTGTGGTATGGTAAGAACCCAACTTACACTATCTCAGAGTGTTTGGCAGTAAATGTTACATCCTAAAAGATCGTAAACAGAAAGGAAAGTTTGATTCAAAAAGTGATGAATGTATCTTTCTTGACTATGCATCTGACAGTCGTGGTTTCCGAGTCTTTAATCTCAGAACCCAAGTCATGATGGAATCAACAAATGTTATCATTGATGATTTAAGTAATTTTCTTCATGATAACTCTCCTGCTGAATATCCTCCTACCGAGACAATTTAGAAAATCAAATAAACGTCAGAATCAGAAGAAATTGTTCCAACTGTTGCTGATCCCGATGTCTTTAGTGATGAGTGATAGACACATTTTTGTGTCTGAATTTTCCTCAATGTCTGTATTGTTAGTGCTCGATGTTATACTTATTTGGTTATTTTATGTCTTTGTAGGTATTTTTAGAGAAATAAGCTCTTGCGGCGAAATTGGCTCAAAAAGTGGTGTTTTACACCCTGGGATAGAGTACTAAAGACACCCCATAAATGCGCCATAGGAACCCAAGAAAAATTGCTAAAGGCACCCAAGAACAATTGTTATAAAACCCCAACATAGGATAAGGGGCAACCAGTTTTCTTCCCAAATTAAAATTCCAAAATTGGCGGGAAAGTTTGGTTATGTATTGGGAGATTTGCCAATCGATTTTTGAAGGAGTTTCAGGCCGATTCAATGGCGAAACTCATTGGGTATCTTCTTTTGGGCTAAACAGGGATGATATGGAGCTTTGTTTCGATCCAGTTGGGCTATAATCAGAGTTTGAAGAAATCAGGGAGTACGTGGAGGAGAACAGGAGACTGTATTCACGGAAAATAAAAACTCGAAATTTGTTGAAGTCTCATGTGTTGTAGTGAAGATTAAACGTGTATGAACCGTTTTTAGAGTGTGCTGAGGCACAACAGAGTCGTGAAGAATTTTAAAAGGGAAAGAATCGTTAGAGTTTTATTCCCTATAAATATTCACGTGTTTGCAGCGGAGGAAAGAAAGAATTTCGGGAGTTATTACGCTTGATTCTCTTATCTTGTGGAGTATAAATAAGTTGCTTTGGTGTAAGAGAAAAGTGGGAGAGATATGGGAGAGTTCAGAGTAACAACAGAGGAGATTGATCGTGTTGCAGAGAAAACTTTTCTGCTGCTGCTGGGAAGAACACGAAGAACATTAGACGCCGAACCAACAGTCGTATTTTCAACAGAGAGCGACAGTTTATTGTGGGTCGTAGTATACCGAAGACTAGTGCACTTCGTATTTATCGTTCTTTGTAACAGTGTTTTGCAACAATTAAACGTTACGAACACCCGATTTTCATCATTTTCTCCATTTCATCATTTGTACACCTCCTTTGAGCAATAAAATGAATTTTGAGTGTGTTTCCATCAACATGATGAGCTAAACCCAATCCTCGGGGAGATGGAGGAAGCTGTTGTTTCGGTAAAAGTGATCTATCTTTATTTTAAATTAATTATAATAATTCTATTATGATTTTTGCATTGAACTAAAAATGGATTATAGGATTTTGATTAGTTAGGTGTATTTTCTCTTGATAGAATATGCTTACTTTATAGTTTTGATATTCTATGCTTGGATTAACATCTATTCTTTTGGAAATCTACATGTCTAGGCAATACTATGAGAATAAATTTAAATGTTGAGTTGCATAATTATTTTTTTATTAAATCACTAATATCGACCAATGGTGGAATCCTAGCCCCATTCTCTCCATAATTTTCACAACACTTTTTAATCAAATTTGTTATTTTTATTTATAAAAATAAATCTAAAAAAACTACTTTCACAAGTCTCAACGAACCTTTTACTACAACATCATTGAAAAATACCATCAATTTTTGGCGCCGCCGACGGGGACCTGTGCTTAGATAGATTTTTTTTTTAGGTTTATTATTTTTTATATTATTTGTTCTTTTTTACGTTTCTTTTTGTCTTTGATTTACATGTTCGAAGTGGAACACTAAGGACTTGGAGAAAAAAAACTTAAAGCGAAAAGAGAAGAAAAAAAGACAAATAAATCTTTAGGATTTAATTTAATTTTTAATTTTTTTTAGAGATTTTTATTTTTTTAGAATTGTATTAGGAAATATTGTATTTGTTTTTTTCTTTTTGCACTTTAGTTTGGACATTCGGACATTTTTTTAAACCCTATGGAAGGGTCATATTAATAAATAAAATAAAATAATATATTAAACTGTGTGCAGGGAAGGACGACGATTACAATATCGCCTCGGCCCCTTGGGTTCACACATGACATAGGAGTCATGGCCCGAGTCGACTAAAACAGTTCATCCCCCGTCTGGTACGGGAGGTAAGTCCAATCGTAACACCCGCGAATCTCCTGCAAGCGGATTTACTGTCTGCCTTAAGGTGATTAATTGATTGAGGACTGAACCGGTTGTTTTTAAATTCCTAGTAAAGGGCAAGGCCTGGACAATACAAGATAAGGGTTCGGGTTTCATCACCGTTCCCTTCTTGCGCGCTTTAGGAAAACGAAACCTAACGCGAACCTAAGCTTAAAATTTGATTAGAACGAGACCTATAAGGTAACGAGCTTGTTAGGAAAAAATTTCGAAGGATATTGGTTACTCTTTTAAGCACACTTCAAAGTTCATGATAACTTCTGTTAGTTGAAACCGCCTTGTAACGCCGGTGAGGCCTTGGGTATCAAAGCTTCATTGAGCTTCCCTCGCCTTTGTTTCACTTACATTAGCTCGGATTGATCCCAGAGGGGTGTGCTCAAATTGTAACGAATTCCCTTTCGAGAGATAGAAGCTAGTCTAGAAACATTCTAAGTGGAGCCATCATGCTTTTTGTTTGATAGAAATCTTTAGGTTTGCTTTGGTGGAGTCATCCTGCCGTGTGTTTGCTAGAACAACCTTCCTTGTTAGGATTTCTTTTTGAATTCTTTTTAGTGTATGCCCGATTTTGTTAGGGCTTGGAAAAGAGATACTTTAGGACGACTGATTAGTGAAAGACCTAGTAGTTCTTCTGGTATAAGCAGGGAGCTCGAAGATTCTTCTTTTGAGAGCCCTATTTTTGGAAACTTCAGCTTTGGGAACTTGTCTCTGAGTGACGAAAGTACCCCTAGTACTCCTAGTCCTTTGGTAGTGCCAGAAATGGCAACTTTGAAAGCTTTGTTAAACCCAACTAGGACCTTTCGTCCGTCTTGTATCAAGTTAGCTGAAACTGGGGCAAATTATGAACTGAAACCTGGGACTTTACAGAATGTCCCAATGTTTTTAGGGAAATAGAATTAGAACCCCTATTTTCATGTTAGGGAATTTGAGGAAGTTTGTAGTACTCTCAAGATTAAAAACCTAAGTGATGATGCGTTGAAACTTAGGTTATTCCCCTTTTGCTTAAAAGATAGCCAAATTGTGGCTGTATAGTTTGGATTCTGAGTCAATTGAAACCTATGGACAACTTACTTCTGCCTTTATACATAAGTTTTTCCCAAGGCACAAAACATCGTCTATTAGGACACAAATCTGTGCTTTTTCTCAACAAGAGGGAGAATCTTTATATAGGTATTTAGAAAGGTTCCATGACTTAATATCTCAATGTCCTCATCATGGTTTAGAGAAAGTTAGGTTAGTTCAGATCCTCTACGAGGGTTTAGATTATTCAACAACAACCATGGTTGAGTCCTTATGCACAGGTGGGTTTGAGAATAAAACTGTTGATGAAGCGATGATATTTTTGAATGAAATCGCCGATAAGACCCAAATAATGGGAACATAGAAGGGAACCCCAGAAAACAATTCTTGTAAGTAGAGGAAATGTCAATAGGGTAGAAGGATCTTATGAGTCAGATGCTAAAATATATGCCATAGCCAAAAGGTTAGAAGCCTTAGAATTAGGTCATTTTAGTGGTAGTAGTGGAAGAATAAAGCCTTTTTGGGAAGTCCATACGGTTGAAGAGCAAGCCAATGCTCTTTATAACAACACTAGGTTTGATAATCGACAGAAGTTTGACCCATATTCAGAAACCTATAACCCTAGATGGAGAAACCATCCCAACCTATCTTGGTCTAATGGACAGAATCAAGGTCAGTCTAGTAACTCTCAGGTTTCCCCAGGTTTTGGTTATACTAAGAATCCTTCAGCTCCGACACAGTTTCAGAACCCTTCAGATAAAAAGCTTATGAGTTTAGAAGAGTCTCTTGCCTTGTTAACTCAGAACACTATAGAATTTCAACAATCTGTTGCACAAGGTTTATATGAAAATAAGAAAATGGTACATGCTAATTTTCAGGCTATTTCCGAGTTGAAAACCCAGGTTAGTCAGATAAATGAGTCTTTAAGAGAAAGAGAGAAAGGAGAGTTTCCTAGTCAAACACAACCCAATCCTAGGGGAATTCATCAAACCATGTGAACTCGATAACAACCCTTAGGAGCGGCAAAACGGTAGAGAATAAGGTAGCCATGCCTAGTGGACATACTTTAGTTCCACCTTCTACTTCCCTAGAGGAACCCTTAGCTGAGGAATCTGAAACAATCTCTAAAGAGTCCCAAGAAATCGTTGATAGAGCTACCTTTGTGCCTAGAGCCCCATATCCACAGTTATTATCCCCAACAAAGAATGAGTCGAATTTCAACGAGATAATGGAAACATTTAAGAAGGTGAACATTAACATTCCATTATTAGAAGCAATTAGGCAGATGCCTTCTTATGCCAAGTTCCTAAAGATCTTTGTACACGAATTCGTAAGCTTAATGTCCATAAAAAAGCCTTTTTAGCTGGTCAAGTAAGTTCAATTCTTCTGAACCAAACACTTCCTAAGTACAAGGACCCTGGATGCCCCACCATATCTTGTGAAATTGGTAATCACATGGTCGATAAGGTTACTTGACTTAGGAGCTAGTGTTAACTTACTCCCGTATCATGTATACACTCAGCTAGGTCTTAGTAAGTTGAAACCGACCAAAATGACACTACAATTAGCTGATAGGTCCGTCAAAGTCCCTCGTGGAGTCATAGAGGATGTTCTGATTGAGGTTGATAAGTTTATTTATCTAGTGGATATTGTTGTTCTAGACACCCAGCCAGTTCAGGACCCAAGTGCTCACATCCCGGTGATTTTAGGTCGCTCATTCTTAGCAACATCTAATGATGTCATCAATTGTAGAACCGGACTTATGAACATATCTTTTGGTAATATGACTACTGAGCTAAATGTCTTTAATGTCATTAAGTCTTCTGAGATAGATGATTTAGAATGGTGAACATGATTAACACTCTAGTTCCTGATCTTTTAGCCAGCACTATGTTTGATAATCTGTTGTTTGATGAACCGCCCAGCGGTTTGGAGGAGGAAACCTTGACGAACACCTTAGTTGATGAGCCTATGCTAGAGATTTTCTTTAATAATCCATTATATGAGGATGTTGTTCGTTTAGAGAAACAGTCCCCAAAAGAATCTAGTTTTTGTGCTGACATTATGGACACTAGAATCCATCCCATAGCCTTTGATCCATTTGAGGAGATTTTTCACCCTAAGTTTGGGGGTAAAGACGATTTTGGCGATCGTCAAATATCCATGATCGAAGTCCCTAACTTGGGACTCGAGCTGTGTGCATCTAGGATATTACTTGAGTTTCTTCAAACTCTGCTAACCGACCCTTCAGATACCGTCCAAGAGGAAACCCAGTTCTTAAAGATATTTCATTCGGTTAAACCCGTTATCATAGACACTTATATAGAGCCCAAAGAAACACCCCATATAAATCTAGTTTCCTCAAGGAAATCCCTAGATCAGGTTATACTCAGTCTGATCATTTTTCTAATCCAAGATGGTAGTCTTTCATTTGTGTCTGCTCTATTTGATTCCGAGGACTCGCAGCTATTTCAGATATTAGTATATGACTTTGGAAGGTGACAATCCTTTTTGAGGTATTTTATGTCTGGCTGAAGACTTTAAACTTAGCACTTCTTGGGGGTAACCCATTCTCATGCAACACGGTAATATCTTTCTTTAACTCTTTTGCTTCAAATGGTAACCGTTTCTCCTTGTTCATGCTTTAAATATTATCATTAGAACATTGAGGACAATGTTAGATTTAAGTTTGGGGGTATGGGAGAAACTTTTTAGTTGCAATTATTAAACTCCAGATCCTATAAATTTATGCATATTAAGGTTTGCACTAACCAATCTAAGTGGATGGGAACATCTTGGTTATAGGAGTTGAGGAACCAATCTGATTAGATGGAAACATCTAAAGAGTCTATTCATAAAAGCACAAAGCTCAGGTAATAGATTTAGAAAAACATGGTAGTTTCTCCATATCTCGTGATGGAAACATCTAAAGAATCCTGATCACTTCTTCTTCTTTTTCTCTTTTGTTGTTACCAGTGCTAGGGTGAAATAGAGTGATTGGGATATGAAAAATAAAAAATGAGACCATACCATCAGACCAACCGGAATAAATTCAATTAAGTCAACCACTGGAACCCTTGTATATGCCAGTTGTGTTGACCTAAAGTTAGGATTATCGACTACTGGTTCCTTGTATATGCCAGTTTTGTTGATATTAGTCAGATCGGTATCTCAGTCCATTAGGATAGGTTCACTTTAGTCAACATCTACGTTTTTTCTCTTTATCCATCTTCTGAATCTTTCCATGTGATTGGTTGACTCCGGTTATGATGTATAAAAACTATCTGAGTAGAGCTCTGTGACTTCTATATGAATTTTAGTATGCTTGATTGCAAACTCGTATACAACAATTGGAATTTCGCATCAGGGTACTTCCTCCCGTAATCAATAAGTATCCCAACCAAGGAGGTTCTTTAGTGCATTCCAAGGTTCTGCATAGATAGCTAGGGTATGGAGTAAAGGTTTTGTGGTACACCTCTGGTAAACCCTCCCGAGATTAAATCCGTCACTAGGGACACCTAGTGAGTTAGGATTTTATTTTCAAGATTAGTTTTGCTCGAGGACTAGCAAATAATAAGTTTAGGGGTATTTGATAGACACATTTTTGTGTCTGAATTGTCCTCAATGTCTGTATTGTTAGTGCTCGATTTTATACTTATTTGGTTATTTTATGTCTTTGTAGGTATTTTTAGAGAAATAAGCTCTTGCGGCGAAATTGGCTCAAAAAGTGGTGTTTTACACCATGGGATAGAGTACTAAAGACACCCCAGAAATGCGCCGGAGGAACCCCAGAAAAATTACTAAAGGCACCCCAAGAACAGTTGTTATTCGCACCCCAGCATAGGATAAGAGGCAACCAGTTTCCTTCCCAAATTCAAATTCCAAAATTGGCGGGAAAGTTTGGTTATTTACTGGAAGATTTGCCAATCGAATTTTGAAGGAGTTTCAGGCCGATTCAATGGCTGAAACTCACTGGGTATCTTCTTTTGGGCTAAACAGGGATGATATGGAGCTTTGTTTCGATCCAGTTGGGCTAGAATCAGAGTTTGAAGAAATCAGGGAGTACGTGGAGGATAAAGGAGACGTGTATTCACGGAAAAGAAAAACACGAAATTGTTGAAGTCTCGTGTGTTGTATTGAAGATTAAACGTGTATGAACCGTTTTTGGAGTGTGATGAGACACAACAGAGTCGTGTTGAATTTGAAAAGGGAAAGAATCATAAGAGTTTTATTCCCAATAAAATAAAATATTCACGTATTTGCAGCGGAGGAAAGAAAGAATTTCGGGAGTTATTACGCTTGATTCTCTTATCCTGTGGAGTATAAATAAGTTGCTTTGGTGTAAGAGAAAAGTGGGAGATATATGAGAGAGTTTAGAGTAACAACAGAGGAGATGGATCGTGTTGCAGAGAAAACTTTTCTGTTGCTGCTGGGAAGAACACGAAGAACATTAGACGCCGAACCAACAGTCGTATTTTCAATAGAGAACGACAGTTTATTGTGGGTCGTAGTATACCGAAGACTAGTGCACTTCGTATTTATCGTTCTTTGTAACAGTGTTTTGCAACAATTAAACGTTGCAAACACCCGATTTTCATCATTTTCTCCATTTCATCATTTGTACACCTCCTTTGAGCAATAAAATGAATTTTGAGTGTGTTTCCATCAACATGATGAGATAAACCCAATCCTCGGGGAGATGGAGGAAGTTGTTGTTTCGGTAAAAGTGATATATCTTTATTTTAAATTAATTATAACAATTCTATTATGATTTTTGCATTGAACTAAAAACGGATTATGGGATTTTGATTAGTTAGGTGTATTTTCTCTTGATGGTAGGTTTTAGTTCAGGGATAGATTTATAAAAACCTGCATTTAATGTGTCATCACTCTGCAAAGAACGAAGCCATGTAAAAGTGACGAGTGTTCAACCTCTTCACTGACGCATTTATTGATAAATTCAATATATTCACATGAAATTTATCCAGAATGGTGCATGTAGCAACAATCCTAGATATTCTGTAAATTTTGGCACATTGCCTGTATTATTCGGTTAATATAAGTTTCTTTGAATGCTTTATGTGCTATGTTCCACGGCTAAACCCTTAATGTTGATATGACATGACAATTTATGTTCACTCGCAGCAGAGTAGCACGAATTTCCAAGTATCAAGGATAAGGCCTTTCATAAATATTTAATCGGAAAGCATACTTCTCTCTGACAATGAACTTAAAGAACTCTGTGTCAACACATAGAATTGAATCAATTTTTTGATAATTCACAAGATTCAGATATTACCCCGACTAATTTGCAAAAATTAGGGTTTTGCACCCTGCGCAGTATATTATACCTTTCTTGTCGAAAATTAACCCTAGACGAACTAGTTAAAAATCCGCCATGGATTAGTAGGTGCAAAATCCTACCCAAAATAAGAAAACAAGGAATAAAAGGAGTCGCGGAATAGGAGCAGCAACAAAGGAAGATGTGGCCATGCCATAGGCCAGCTGACGCTACTTGCAAGTGGCCACACCCCATGTTGCTCGACCGACCCCTATTTCCTGTCGACCAATCAGGTCGCCTTAAACCCCCCACACGCACATGAGTTTTGAATGAGACCATACTTGCCGGCCCTATTTCCATCGACCAATCAGGTCGCTTTAAATCCTCCACACGCACACCATAAGTGTGTCCACGCCCGCGTTTGGCTGGCCCCCTCTTTAATCGATCAATCAGGTCGCTCTAAACCTGCCACAGTATTAGAAGACGCAAAATTGCGCCAGATGGTCACAACGCCAAATTGGATTTCCAAAGTCATGCCAATGCGCTAATTGGCATGCCAAACATGGAACTTTGCCACAGAAGCATGCCGAACATGGCAACGTACCATAAATAGCGCGCCAACGTGCTAACCCACTTCTTGTTCATGGGAAAACGCCATAACATATTCTAATTAGGGTATTCCAAACACGGCTCTGCCTTAGTGGCATTAGTCGAATCTTAATTACCAGTCACGGACTCGCGTCCCAATTACGCCAATTTGGCCCCACAACATGCCACGAGTCATGTGGGACCCGACAAACCCTAAAAATGACGTCATTTTATAATCACTTGTGGCCATCCTTGCTCCTGTGGTTATTCCCATATTATGGCCTGCCATAATTCCTTTAATGTGTCCATGGCACCGATTGCATAAAGCGCCACCGTGTCACATCCATGCCACACGCGCTAATTAGGGTTTCAATATGCCAAACCCTAATTTAGGTAAAGTTGCCATGCCAACTAGGCCAAGTGATTCTCCTAAGGCCTTAATTTTAATATAGAAACATGGCAAATGTTGACGGAGCCATATTTGGGTCTAACACCAATATGCCAAAATAGCTGCCACGGCTACGCCAGGCGCCACTATGCCACTGGCATGCTGCTATCCCACAGCTACACCAGGCGCCACTATGCCACTGGAACGCCGCTGTGCCACTGATATACCTTAAATACGCAGTCATACCATTAACATATGCCAATGGCACCACTTTTTTATGGCAATGGAAGTGGCCATAATCAACGATCACCCTTTCTCATAGGCCACAATCTCAGCCATCCAAATTCACCACAGAATTGACAGGCCTATGACAATTCTTAGGAGACCGTCCAATACAAGCCTAATAGCATCACATGCTATTCTCCTGCGGCAAGTCTCCTGACTTTTAATTTCCACACATAGAAATCTGCTACACGTTTTCCACGAATACTCGAGACATCGAACATGTCACAAACTGGGGGATACTTACCCGGGTATTGGTCTGGCGGTTTATAGCATGCGGCGTGCAACACGCATATTATAAGAAAGTGTCATAAAACAGGGTAGTTAGTTGAGACAAGAAGTAGTGAGTGTAAACTAACACGTCTACTTCATAGTGGGAACGTGGTTTCTGGCATTTACACACGACCCCACTTCTCCATCACTCAATCATTCCCACTTTATACGAGATCAGAGTGTGTTCAATATGACTTGTATAAATAGGTTTTACCTATTTCGACCAAACAACAACAAGTTTTGGTTAGAACAACAACACAGTATCCAGAAAATATAAAAGAACTGATAGCTTACATTCCGCAATCCAGATACAAGTCATAAAACAACCATACCTTCAGAATTAACCATTCAGGTCTCAACACCTTCTTCGCTTTCGTCCCTAATACCAACCCTTCTCCTTCACTTTGTGACCGGAGAAAGACTAGAATGACCATTTCTTGGTTTGGGCCAGGATTGTACAGATTGATCTCTCGAATCTAAAGTACTCCCGTGCAGTGCATTTCTTTTAGGTTTAGATTTGTTTCTCATCCACACATCCAAATTTACCAAAACCAGCAAAAAAAGCTTTTACCAATAAACAATTGGCGACCAAAGTGGGAGATTAATATCTCGGTTTCATTTTTCAATATCAATTTCAAGATGGTAGAGCTCAGGTCCGGCTCAGCAACAAATCCTGATGCCTCCGGCGCTGAAAACGCCCTTGATGTTAACATTACTTCCAGTAACATCAATGTACCACCTGTCAGCATGATCAACACACCAGGGGCGTAGGAAGTGTTCCCTAAGGCGTTGCACCTTCGATCACCAGAGCCAAAGACGTTGCCGCCACTCCCAATGTTTCTTTAAGTGTGACGCCCCCATTTGTCACTAGAGATGCTACCACTCCACCATCAGGATGAGATACCGGAGGATCCAGAAGAGGCCAACCCCCTATTACCATTATCGATTTAATGAAGAGACATGAAGTTCTTGCCAAAACTCAGACGGACATGGACACAACTCTAAAGGAGCGAAACAATGAACATCCGAATGATTAGTCAAGGGATTAAGAATTCGGGCGTTAGATTATAGAAGAATGTTTCAATGATTGAAATGTGGAGTTGAGAATCCACCTATGGATATAAGCATATAGTGTGTTCTCACATTAGTGTATAAATCCATGTGCCGAAAACCAAGTGTGTGCATATGTGTTCATGCGGTATTGGTGAAGGAGACGGGTTGGGTACGCGTACTGGCGGAAGTTCACATTTGTGAATTTCCGCTGAGGTTGGAGTTTACGAACTCAAAACCAGTCACCTTAGGTATGCGTAGTGGCGGAACTTTTTTACCCAAAAAATTCTGCTGAGTTTTGTAATTAAAACCAACTCAAAATTCAATAGCTAAGGTATGCATACCCGCACGCGTACCCAAGCTGGTTATTTATCAAATTAGTAGTCATGAACTTAAAACAATAAATTATAAGGAATGTAATCTTTGCAAACTGTAGCTATATTGTTCATGAATTGATTCAAATCAATCGAACCAATTTTGTTTCGGTTGTGTCTATGTATAAAGACCTAAGCAATTGAACAACTCTTGAACTAGTTATGAGAAAAATGAATACGGTTAATATGAAAGTGATCATATGGTTAACCATTGGTTAACTACTTGTGAACCAACCAATGTACACGTTTAGGTACGGTTACTCAAACCTAAATGAATACATTTCATTGTGTGTGACAAGCTAATTTTTGATCTAACGGTTGAAAGATATTAGCTTGGATAAATCAGGTTTTTTCATCTAACGGTGATTATTGAATGCTTTGTTACCAAGGTAATCTGGATTGCAAACCGTGATTTGAAAACTATAGAAGGAGACGTCTAGCAACTATGCAAAACTAATCCCTACACCTCCTGTGTGATACTAGTTGGTTTGCTAGAGTCGATTCTCCTTTAATCGTAGGTTTCTTCTCGAGACCCTGTAGATTAAAGACTTAAAGACTTCATTGGGATTGTGAAGCCAGACGAAACTACTTCTCTTGTAGTGAGCGATCTGATCTTGCCATTTTATATTGTACAAGTTCAATTGAATAATTTACTTGAGATTATATCTCCAATAGGGCAAGATAAAAAGAAATCACAAACATCTTCATTTCATTGTTTGTGATTCCGCATTATCTAGTTTCGCTACCATACGATTAAGATTATTGTGAGGTGATTGATAATTCTAAGTTGTTCTTCGGGAATATAAGTTCGATTTATAAATTGGTCCATGTTCACCTTTAATTATCAAAAGACGGAACTAAAACTCGTAGGTATTTATGTGGAATACATATTTATCTATTACCGTAGACTTTTTTGTGTGATACAGATTTGTTTATTAAAGTCTTCGACTTTGGGTCGTAGCAACTCTTTGTTGTGGATGAGATCATCTAAGGGAATCAAGTGCGTAGTATCCTGCTGGGATAAGAGACATAAGGAGCGCAACTGTACCTTGAATCAGTGTGATATTGATTAGGGTTCAACTACAATCCATACCGAAGTTAGTTTATAGCAGGATAGTGTCTGTAGCGGCTTAATACAATATGGTGTTCAATCTGGACTAGGTCCCGGGTTTTTTCTGCATTTGCGGTTTCCTCGTTAAATTTTTTTTGGTGTCTGTGTTATTTCTATTCTGCGTTATATTTTGTTATATTATAAAAAAAACAGGTTGTGCGTTGCATCGATGAATTGTGAATTCCAACCTTTGGTTGTTGATTGGAAATTGATTGATCCTTGTATATTAGTCTTTGGTACCATCCAAGTTGATATCTCTCTTGTATTTGATAAAGACTCGCAGATTTCTATTTGCTTGAGTAAAGATCAAATCGAGAGATAGATATATTAACTCCTTGATATACTTTTTATTAAGATTGAGTCTGACTGTCTAGTTGATTCTCTTAAAAGTATACTAGAGTTAGTCCATACAGAATTCTGATCGAAATATTGGGTGTGGTTGTTAGCCCCTTGCTTTTTCAGAGTGAATCTTATATCAGAAGAGAAGATTTTCAATCATAAACAAACTAGGTGCAATCAAAGTTCAACCACTGTTAATCAATCAAATCAATCGAAAACAAACGATAAAGCGCAATTATCTAGTTTCCCACCAACGGTAATAAAAGAGCTTCTCAATCCAAAAGAAGACCTTAAACTGATCGGCCATAAGAGATTCCGCTTAATTAGGTTACTCTCCTCTCCGAATAGGCGGCTTCACCAGTAACAACACAACCGAGGAAGTTTGCTATCACGAAGGATTAGTTTGCTAGAAATTCAAACTTCAAGTATTTATAGACAAGGAAGTTTGGACACCAAGAAATTTCCAAAACCGAAAATATTCTCAAGATATGCAATAATAATTTCCAAATTCGATTTTCATAATTCCATAGAATGCTCTGTCCAAAATATTGATCGAAAATATCCTTGGAAAATCTTTAAATAGTAAATGCACATTACTAATTCTTATTTTTCATATATATAATTTAAAACCTTAATTAAAAGATTCTTTACTTATTTAATTTCGATCATGGGATTTTCTTCCTTCTAGCTGTTAAGGAATATTTATGAACAGATACGCATTACTGCACGTGTTCAAAGTGCGTCGACATCCTTACTTTGTTGTAAGTCCTCTTTCATACTTACAAACTTGAAAACGATTTTCCACACTTCCAAACAAGTTTAGAATTGGTTCATCTGACTTTCAAGAACTATGTGATTGATCAAGAACACTCAATCACAAATCATGGGTTTAACGGTTCTACCAAAACAAGTCTCAGTTCTACCTCCATATGAGTACTCTGCATGGTCACACTAGCTTTCAGAAATTCGGTTGACTAAGTACTAGGATTGGTTCCCCACATATATATGGTATCTAAATTATATCTGTTGCACATGTCCATAGGATCGGTTCCCCTTTATGCTATAAACCTTACTGCACCTCATATAAGGATCGATTCCCCTTTGTGATGTGTTACACCTCTTACTAGGATCGGTTCCCTTTACCCAGAGTTGGTCTTACAGACACACAAACTTGATCATACCATCAGGTGAAGACTTAAGATCGGTTTCACTAATAAAAGTCATACCAATGCATAAGTCAGGACTTATGTGAATAGTTTTACCAAGAACACAAACAAGTCGTGAGAAGTTATATTAATCACACATAATGGTCGTTCATAATATATGCAATGAATAACAATCCCAATAACGCCCGACGATTTCCTTTTCGATTCACAAAACAAGTTCATGAATTTACTTCCTTAAACCACATGTAAAACATTGTTTCATTCAAACGATTATGTCGATATCTTATCTACAAAGTTTAATGGTTACGCAATAAACCTCGTATTGTATTCCTTAATACTATGTCTATCTAGAGTGTTCATGCTTGCAGTTTTTTTTTCAATATGCACGACTTGAAAGATACGCTAGGGAATGAAAAAGTTTAAGTCAAATATCACTAACCTCAAGTGGAAGGATGATGTTGTGGTTGTATCTCCTTACTTATTCACTTCTTCAAGTCTTTGCAATACTTGTAATGTCTCATATCCTAATACTTTCAAGCTAACCTATACGAAGTTGACTCTAGTACATTAATCAACCGATTCATAAATGAGTTTTGGTTCACTAAAATATGACAAACAAACTTTACATACCAACGCTTGGTGGGTTCAAATGAACTATGCTCTAACAGCCGGCTAGGAAGGAAGTTGACTTGGGACTTCTTGCGAATAACGGCACTGCTTTGAGAATACTTGTGAACAACTGGGATAATGGACATGATGTATGCTTGGACGTGACTGGTGTTTTGCTTTTTACCGGTGGTGGAGTTTGAAAAAGCGTGGGTATAACAACACCACCCAATAATTCGATTAGCAATCTGTATGGACTAACTCCGAAATACTTTGCTAGAGAATCAACTAGACAGTCAGACTCAATCTAGATTAAAGTATCTCAAGGAGTTTTTTTGATTTACTCAAGCTAAAACAATAGGGAGTCTTTAATCAAACACAAGGAATAACTTGGACGGTACCAAAGACCAATGTCCAAGGATCAATCAATATCAATCAACAACCAAAGGTTGGATTTCCAATTGATGATCTTAACGCACAACCTGTATTATTTCAATTATATAAAATATAATACGGAAAAGAAATAACACAGACACCAGAAGTTTTGTTAACGAGAAAACCGCAAATGCAGAAAAATCTCGGGACCTAGTCCAGATTGAATACACACTGTATTAAGCCGCCACAGACACTAGCCTACTACAACCTAACTTTGGACTGGACTATAGTTGAACCCCAATCATTCTCCCACTGATCCAAGGTACATTTGTACTCCCTGCGCCTCTGATCCCAGCAGGAAACTGCGCACTTGATTCCCTTAGCTGATCTCACCCACAACTAACATTTTCTACGACCCAAAATCGCAGGCTTTGACAATAAACAAATTTGTCTCACACAGTCTATCAAAGTATCAATCTGTCTCCCACAGGAAAACCCTAAAGTTTTTGTTCCGTATTTTGATATATAATCAAGGTGAACAGGAACCAATTGATAATACAGTCTTATATTCCTGAAGAACAACCTAGATTAATAAATCACCTCACAACAATCTGAATCGTATGGTAGCGAAACAAGATATTGCGGAATCACAAACAATGTGATAAAGATATTTGTGATTACTTTTTCTATATTGCCAATCGGAGATATAAATCTCAAGACAATCAATCTGATTGTACTCGTACGATAGAAGATGCAAGATCAGAATACACAACTACGATTAAAGTAGTATCGGTCTGGCTTCACAATCGCAATGAAGTCTTTAAGTCATTAACCTGGTTTTAGAAGAAGAAAACCAAAGGTTAAAGGAGAACCGACTTTAGCACACAAACTAGTATCACACGTAAGGTGTGGGGATTAGTTTTGCAGAGTTGTTATGTGTCCCCTTATATAGTCTTTCAAATCAGGGTTTCGCCTTGGTCACAAAGCAAACAATATTCACCGTCAGATGAAAACCTGATTTAGATTCAAGATAATATTTCTCAATCGTTAGATCGAAAACTTAGCTTGTTAAACACAAATGAAATGTACGCTTCTAGGTTTGTTAACCGTACCCAAACATGTACATTGTTGGTTCAACAATAGTTAACCAAAACGTTAGCCATATGAGCATTTCATACCAACCATATTCTTCTTCACCATAACTATTTCAAATGACTCAAATGAACTAGTTAGAGAGTTATTCAATTGCAAGGAAATCTCATGTAATACACAAGACACAGTTGAATCAAAGATGATTTGATTCACTCAAATCGATTCATGAACTTTTATAGCCACGGTTTGCAAATTGCATTCCTTAGTATTTATAAGCTTAAGTTCAGAAATCATCTTTAGATGTATAACCTTCTTAAGTTCGCCTACTAGGTTCGCGGACTTAAGCAACCGGGCAGAGTTTACAAACTCCAACAGAAAATCTTGCAAAAGACTTTCCGCCAGTTCGCGGACTGGCACTCACGCAATTAGTTTGTTAACTCCAGCTGCATTTCTCGGGATGAGAAGTTCGACAGTTAGCGTACTGAGTTCGCGGACTTGGAAACAAGTCATTCTTACGGTTTAGTACTTATGCACATATGTGTTTCCACTACAATACTTATGTCCATTATTGGTTACGTAATATAAACTATCATTCCAATCATTGAAACATTCTTAGAGGATGTTATATAATTGCTACACCATTTCTCGTCAAAGCAATTTTCAAAGTGATTGAAACATATCACGACTTTCGTCACTAGGTAAAGAAAAACACGGTTGAAGCGAAACACTTACCAACACATATTTCGAGATATAAATAGGCGAGGTATACTCGTCTCGAAATACCAAATGTGTATAATCTAAGTCTATATATATATAGCATACGACTTTTTGGCTCAAGAAGTAGAAGATAGAATAGATAGACTTTTGAGTGATAGATAAGTTCAATTCTTCACATACCTTTTTGTCGAGAAGTTCCACCGGTTCCTTGAGTAGTTCTTCTACTTGTATGATGAATAGCCATGAAGTCCTTAAGCTCAACTACCCTTACTATCCTAGTCCGAGACTTATCTATAGTAGACTAGAAATCAAGACTTATAGTTTTGATCACGAACATTGAAAAACATGCTTGATATAGAAACGCATGCAAGTTCAACCGAGCAGTGCTCTAACAATCTCTCCCTTTGTCAATTTTAGTGACAAAAATATCAATAGATAGGGAATACAAAAAAGATAAAGAAACTTTAGTAGCTCCTATTCCACATGTCTAATCTTCAACGTTCCTTGAAATATTCGTCCTTCCAAGTAATCCAATGATCCCAAAGATTGTAAGTTTAGCATCAGCGTTGTTGAAGATCTGTAGATATAACAATGAGAAAGCATCGGTCTTGATCATTGTTATACAGTATCATAGTATTATTACTATGACACAGTGTCAAAGTCCAATTGTATCACAACTTCAACAATAACACTATGGTGATATGTATCACTCCCCCTTAGTCAATACTCCATCTCACGTGGAAACCACTCCCCCTTACACAATGATCCGAAAACCATATGTATTTGTAGTGTGAGATACATATTAATTCTCCCCCTTTTTGTCAATAAAATTGGCAAAGGTACAAGAACGGGATCATAATGAAATTTCCGTGAGAGACATTTCATGACTAAACGAAAAAAATAAACATCATCTAACTTAGATGCAATCATATATCCGAGCTAATAGCATTCATCTAGGAGTTTAAAGATACAAGATAACCCCTCTAAAATTCCACGCCGCACACCTCTCTAGATATGACCATTAAGCACAAGTTCAAAAGAACTCTCCCCCATTTGATGATCATTCCTGAGAGAACAACAAGAGCGACCTTAATTTCGAAAAAAAAAAGGATTTTTAATTGGACACCGAAAACCATGGGAATGATTTTCTATATCCAAAACTAAACCAAATTAATCACAAGTAAACCCATTATTAATTTAATTGGAATACGCAACCAAATCCAATCACAAAAGTGATCAATTTACTTGATTTTGCTCAACATAAGTAAACTTACAAAGCTACGACTAAGCCAATCATGCGGAGATGACTAACTTAACTGTTCAATACTCAACATAAGGAAAAGCTTACGAAATATACGACTACATTAACCAATAGAACATGACTAGTATATCCGTTCATATACTCAACACAAGAACTTGTGGAATATATGATAACTCGACAAGATTAATTACAAGAGAACCTATAATTAATCTAATTGGAATACACAACCAAATTAATCACCTAAGTAATCAATTTAATTGTCAAAAGATTCCGTCAAAAGAAGACTTTCGGAGCAAATAACTAAATAACCAAACAAGATGATTAATTGAGTTCAAGAATTATCAACATATAACATCTCACGGAACAACCAAAAAAGCCAAAATTAATCGACTTAGTTGTATCGTGCTCAACATGAGACACACAATGGAGCCTTCACGGTAATACATAACAAAATGGATCAATGAAGATCAATATCGTGGATAACATACAAGGATCTCTATTTTCCATCACTATATGCATAATGACATAACAGACTTTATCCTTGTCTTACAAAATATTTCAACCTATTTTCCATCAAATAAATGACTGCATAGGCATAACTTTTTTATTTGTCAAAAGTCCATTCGTCCTTTCACCAATACGAATATCAATATATGAATGACTTTAATTTTGACAAAATATGGGATCTTCAAGTTCACGGACGCAAACAAAACATATCCCATAAAAATATTGCAATATTTCAATCACATATAAATACTGCAATAATATCATCCTCCAAATATTTTTAGAATTTAAAACAAATAAACCTAAAAAATAGCACAAGAATATGAAAACAAAAATAGCTATGTGTAGTCACAATCATTGTTATTCAAAACACTGGTTATTCTTCCAGCTAAACCAAAAAGAAGACGTACTAGGCATTAATGAACTTTTCCAAAGTTTCTTCAGAGAACTCCTTCTCGTTATGAAGAGTCCATTGACAAAGGGATCATTCAACTCCTCCAAATATTTTGAAAACACTGTTAACTTATTATTTTTTCTAGTTTTCGTACAGTGTTTGTATATTGAGACAACATTCGTTTATAGTGAATAATATCTTCTAAGGATGCAGTGATCCGAGATTTTAAAATGTTTCTTTTGCTGATGAAATCTTTTACCAGGTTCCTGAAATTTTCATCACTTTAATAAGAAGTCATGAATCAGTTCAAGGAAGGATTTTTTACCATTAATTGTAGCCTTCACTTTTTTCAAACTTGTGGACGGAATTCCAGTACATCGACGTACGTTAGATGCCAGAGTTGCATTCCTGCTTGTGCTGCATCTAGTAACAGGTGCCATGGAACAGAAACTTTTGAGACTCACCATTTGCGAACGACTAAAACCCTGGACAAACAAAAGATTTTGTATTTTTAGATATTTATATATATAAAAACAAAAATAACCAAAAATACACTCCTTAGCCAAAAGACGCAAATCCCCATTTTCTCAAGACAAACATGGGGACTCGAACGTCTAGGGTTAGGTAGAACCGATGGGACCAAAAATCTCCCATTGTTTATCCCATAGTGACTTTCTAAGGTAAGACACATGAGTAGAGATTCTTCTTATTTTTTTACTGGAAGCGCTTGTCACATAAGACTTGCTACAGTTATAAGTAGGTTGAAAGGACAAGGAGCATTCCGTAGTAAATAACGTTTCTTTAGACTCAAATTCTTCAACTTGTGAGAGTCCTTGAGGAATGAGCCTGGATTATCTCTGAAACTGTCTAAATGATCTTCCTTATTCCTGGATACACATGTAGAACCAATATTATAGACTTTAAACTTGCACGGTACAAGGTTCCACACAACTTGTATATGAATTTGATCTAACTCATCATCCATTCTCTTTTCCCAGGAGAGGTTGTGTAGAGTTATACCAATATTTTCTGGTTCTAATTGGGAAGAATAACAATCAACCGGAAGTTCTCCTTTTGTTTTGATTGTAGAGTCTTCTCCACTTTTAGAAACGATAGATGACACATAAAGTCAAGAATCACCTAACAGATGTAAAAAAGGACCACAACGACTGTCACTACACCATCTAAGGGAAGAGGAAGAACACAAGGAAATATTACCCATATTGTCAGTATTTTCAGTTTGGAATCTCCTGACAGAATTATATGTCCTTTTTGAGTACAACAAGGTTGCAACGTATTCTTGCAAGGATTACTCGCAGCCTCCAGACTCTTTAAAGAAGACATACAGGCTTGTTGAGGATGATTGGACGAGCATTCATATAAGCCACACCCTTGGCATTTGTCTGAGTAGTTCTTAGTCACATCAGTTTTCTCAACAAACGATCGTTGAACATTATCTGAATGTTGACAATTCTTTATAAAAGAACAACTGGATTCCTTCAGATTCAATGAGACATTCTTAATAGATATCAAATCCTCAAGAGTTGCAATTTGTGCAGCAAGACCAGAATATATCCGGATTTATTCTTCCAATATCTTTTGGAGATTAAGCAGTTTATCAGACCTTTTCCTACAGTTGTTTTTTAAACCTGGTAAACCGTCAATTAATACTTTATGGTCCATATAGTCAGATCGCTAAAAACACAGACTGATGAGGTCTTAAACGTGTTTACCTTCTCTGATACCAATTGAAAAGACGGGGGTCTAACAACACCACCCAATAATTCGATTAGCAATCTTTATGGACTAACTCCGAAATACTTTGCTAGAGAATCAACTAGACAGTCAGACTCAATCTAGATTAAAGTATCTCAAGGAGTTAATATCTCTCACTTGTTTTGATTTACTCAAGCTAAAACAATAGCGAGTCTTTAATCAAACACAAGGAATAACTTGTACGGTATCAAAGACCAATGTCCAAGGATCAATCAATATCAATTAACAACCAAAGGTTGGATTCTCAATTGATGATCTTAACGCACAACCTGTATTATTTCAATTATATAAAATATAATGCGGAAAAGAAATAACACAAACACCAGAAGTTTTGTTAAAGAGGAAACCGCAAATGCAGAAAAACCTCGGGACCTAGTCCAGATTGAATACACACTGTATTAAGCCGCTATAGACACTAGCCTACTACAACCTAACTTCGGAATGGACTATAGTTGAACCCCAATAAGTCTCCCACTGATCCAAGGTACATTTGTAATCCTTACACCTATGATCCCAGCAGGATACTGCACACTTGATTCCCTTAGATGATCTCACCCACAACTAAGAGTTGTTACGACCCAAAATCGCAGGCTTTGACAATAAACAAATCTGTCTCACACAGACAAGTCTATCAAAGGATCAATCTGTCTCCCACAGAAAAACCCTAAATTTTTTGTTCCGTCTTTTGATATATAATCAATGTAAACAGGAACCAATTGATAATTCGTTCTTATATTCCCGAAGAACAACCTAGATTAATCAATCACCTCATAACAATCCTAATCGTATGGTAGCGAAACAAGATGTTGCGGAATCATAAACAATGAGACGAAGATATTTGTGATTACTTTTTATATAGTTTTGTTAACGAGGAAACCACAAATGCATAAAAACCCGGGACCTAGTCCAGATTGAATACACATTGTATTAAGCCGCTACAGACACTAGCCTACTACAACCTAACTCCGGACTGGACTATAGTTGAACCCCAATCAGTCTCCCACTGATCCAAGGTACATTTGTACTCCCTACACCTATGATCCCAGAAGCATACTGCGCACTTGATTCCCTTAGATGATCTCATCCACAACTAATAGTTGTTACGACCCAAAATCGCAGGTTTTGACAATAAACAAATATGTCTCACATAGACAAGTCTATCAAAGGATCAACCTGTCTACCACAGAAAAACCCTAAATCTTTTGTTCCATCTTTTTATATATCAATGTGAACAGGAACCAATTGATAATCCGTTCTTATACTCCCGAAGAACAGCCTAGATTAATCAATCACCTCACAACAATCCTAATCGTATGGTAGCGAAACAAGATGTTGCGAAATCATAAACAATGAGACGAAGATATTTGTGATTACTTTTTATATCTTGCCTACCGGAGATATCAATATCAAGCCAATCAATCTGATTATACTCGTACGATAGAAGATGCAAGATCAGAACACACAACTACGATAAAGTAGTATCGGTCTGGCTTCACAATCCCAATGAAGTCTTTAGGTCATTAACCTGGTTTTAGAAGAAGAAAACCAAAGTTTAAAGGAGAACCGACTCTAGTACACAAACTAGTATCACACGTAAGGTGTGGGGATTAGTTTTGCAGAGTTGCTAGATGTCCTCTTATATAGTCTTTCAAATCAGGTTTTCGCCTTGGTAACAAAGCAAACAATATTCACCATTAGATGAAAACCTTATTTAGATTCAAGCTAATATTTCTCAACCGTTAGATCGAAAACTTAGCTTGTTATACACAAATGAAATGTACGCTTCTAGGTTTGTTAACTGTACCCAAACGTGTACATTGTTGGTTCAGCAATAGTTAACCAAAACGTTAGCCATATGAGAATTTCATACCAAACATATTCTTCTTCACCATAACTAGTTCAAATGACTCACATGAAATAGTTAGAGAGTTGTTCAATTGCAAGGAAATCTCATGCACTATTGAAGCAAAGATGATTTGATTCACTCGAATCGGTTCATGAACTTTTATAGCGATGGTTTGCAAATTGCATTCCTTAGTCTTTATAAGTTTAAGTTCAGAAATCATCTTTAGATATATAACATTCTTAAGTTCGCATACTAGGTTCGTGGACTTAAGCGACCGGGCATAGTTTACAAACTCCAGCAGAAAATCTCGCAAAAGTCTTTCCGCTAGTTCGCGGACTGGGTTCGCGGACTGGAACTCACACAATTAGTTTGTTAACTCCAGATGCATTTCTCGGGATGAGAAGTTCGGCAGTTCACGGACTGAGATCGCGGAATTTGCAACAAGTCATTCTTCTGGTTTATGACTTATGCACATCTGTGTTTCCATAACAATACTTATGTCCATTATTGGTTATGTAATCTAAACTCTCATTAAAATAATTAAAACATTCTTCGAGGACGTTATACAGTTGCTACACCATTTCTCGTCAAAGAAATTTTCAAAGTGATTGAAACATATCATGAGTTTCGTCACTAGGTAAAGAAAAACATGGTTGAAGCGAAACGCTTAGCAACACATATTTCGAGAGATATATAGGCGTGGTATACTCGGATCGAAATACCAAATGTGTATAATCTAAGTCTATATATATAGCATATGACTTTTTGTCTCAAGAAGTAAGAGATAGAATAGATAGACTTTTAAGTGATAGATAAGTTCAAGTCTTCACATACCTTTTTGTTGAGAAGTTCCACCGGTTCCTTGAGTAGTTCTTCTACTTGTATGATGAATCTCCATGAAGCCTTGAGCTCAACTACACTTACTATCCTAGTCCGAGACTTATCTATAGTAGACTATAATTCAAGACTTATAGTTTTGATCACTAACATTGACAAACATGCTTGATATAAAACGCATGCGAGTTCGACCGAGCAGTGCTCTAACAGATTTCGTACTTTTACCTCAGGCCTTGCCATTCATAATTATGTTACTCGCACAAATGTTAAATATTTATAAAAGTGCACATATCATGGTTATGGTTTTGGGACACTTGCTTTTACCACATTAGGTGAGCTGGGTGAAGATACTGTAGACTTTCTGAAGCGCTTTTGCAACTATATTGCTATCCATGATGCCAATGTTCGAGCCGGAGAATTTCTTTTCCATAAGTTAGGTGTAGTTATTTAAAAAGGTGTGGGAGCTCAGCTGGTTGCTAGGCTTCCGACGAATTTCTTACCAGAAGATAGTCTTTCTGATTTGTTGAAAGGAAATCATACATTGTGTATAAAAAGAACAAAAGAATAAGATTAAAAAAAAAACTAAGCTAAACCTAAAAAGAAAAATAAATCTAAAACCCTAAAGGCAAGTTCGCGTCGGCAGCGCCAAAAATTTGTGGGATTGTAGATAGTGATAAAAACAGATACATTTGCCAGACTTGTGAATGATATCTTTAGACTTAAATTCTAAAAATAAAATAGAAAACTCACTAAAAATTGTAACAGACTTATAAAAAGATGATATTGATTCTCTTTTTGATTCCTTGCTCTAGATCTGTTTGTTTGAAATGTTTCTTTGAGTTCTGATTATATTTCCTTCTTGGCTTTTCTTCGAAATAAAGTTATTTCCAACTTCTTCTAAACAAAGATAAACTTAACATAATTTTACTAGAACACCATAATTTAAAATAGCTACATAACAACACCACATCATAAGATTACGTACTGGTGCATAAACAAATTACGAAATTTTGCAACAACGAGACATAGAATTATACAACAACCTTCCTACTTTTCTTTCTTCTAAATAAAATCCTAATTAGATAGGATATTTTGCCTTCCTCTTTCTAAGGCTTCTTTGCGTAGTTATAATTCTTTACTCTTCTTCATCATAGTCTTCAACCTCTATGATTCCCGCGACTCTTTCTTATTGATAAATGGCCGATTTTTCATGGACATAAGCATAGTCCATCCCCGGAGGATACTCCGACAAAAAGTAGTTTCCACTTACCGTAACTCTGGTAACTAACCTAATCTTCAGATCTTTGATAGCCTGAACTCCCAATCTCGCCTTCTCTTATGGGCTTAAGTTGCATAGCTAATCTTTATGCTTGAACATGGTACATAAAAGTTTCTCGATGGAAATGGCACATCGAAAATACTGAATTCAATGTAATTGTCCTTCCTTGCATCGAATAACCTTAGTGGATGATACTGGACACCAATTGGAATTCTGAAGTGATTACAAGCCATGATTTCGACTAAAAATTTCTGATATGTTTTCTTCTTTCAGTCTTTTTTTAACGAATTTGTGGTGGTACGGGAGTGAGACCTTTTATAGCCTTATTTGATCCCTTGGGTTTCTCTAAGCATTAATGTTCTTTCTGATTTCTTTATGTTTGCTCTTTGAAATTCAAATGTCTAATCTTCTTGTTCTCGTCGTTTGGGCATAAATCTTTTGCTTAGTGGGTACTGAGCATTGAAGTGATGCATGTACCCATAATTTTTGAATATGCGCCCATAGATTCGATAATATTTTTGGTTTAGTTCGTGGTATCTGGTTTAGCTTCTAGTCTTGTTACATCCATCATTTAATTGCATTTAACATCTCTTTCAGCTAGTCTAATAGCTAATCTGTTTCCTCTGCTTGTGCGATCATAGCATTCTAGCATTTGCAGTATGCATTAACTATGTGTGGTTGATAGTTTTCTTAATGGATTTGTTTCTGACATTGTTGGAAAGTCTATCAATTATCCTTCTTTTGCATTTATTGATTTCAAAAGTTCTCTTTGACTCTCTCCATATCTAATTTGGTTGTCGAATTCTTATTGGACGAGGTTTAAACTAAAGTAGATCCTGTCAATTTTTTAAGGTTAGTTTCTCGAGAAAAAAAAATGATTCTATTTAGTAGTTGTTATATTAACTAATTTCTCATTTTTTTCCTCAATTCTTATATGTATTCTTCTTTGGGTATGTCCTTCCCCTCTTCTCTTTGATCTTAATATCCCTTTAGTTCTTTCATTCATATCTTATTTGCATTCGTTATGAGCAACTAAAATTTGTACAAACATCTTAGTGGATTATCTGTCGCACAACGTTATGCTAACTACACAAATGTAAGTATTCTACCAGTTACTCCTGCATTAATGAGAGACTATGGGATCAAAGAGAATAGTATTTTAGCTAGAATTTTCTCGACTGAGTTTTATTCGGTAGAAGAGGTAAGAGGAGTTCTTCGTCACTTTTGGGGTCTTAGTATCTGCTTTCAAATAAGAGAAACTGATCCTAACTTATTTATCATTACCTTTCATATGGTCGAATACCTGACATATATTGCCTTAAATGGGACTTGGTACCCTTATGGTAATGTTCTCTAGGCTACAACAGCTCCTCCTGGCATGCAAAATTCTACTCAGGATGTTAAAGAGATTCCTCTTTGGGCTAGCATTTCAAACTGTGGACGTGAACACATAATTGGGGAGAGACTAGGTTTAATACCTAGTAGAGTGGGGGTGGTCAGTCAAGTTTGTAATGGAACTGGGAACTTTGATTGTGAACCAAGAGTTTTAGTGCGGGTTAATATTGAAAAACCTCTAGTTTTAAGGATGCTGGTTAAGGTTGATCACCACCCTGTGAGAAAACTGATCTTTTTTTACCATAATCTTCCATCAAAATTTTGTTCCCATTGTGCTCGTTTTGGTCATAAGATTAACCAATGTGCAATCCTTCAGCATAGACCTTTGTAGAATATTTATGACATATCTTTACGCTCTCCAACTCCAACAGGTGATATCTACTGGCTTAATAATACCCCTATCCAAATCTGGAATCCCAATAATAATTCTGATGCTCATGGTAACATCGAAATCTGTTGAGAAGTTCTTGGATATTCCTGGTAATAGAGAGACGTTATATGATTTATTCAGATAAGAGCATCCAGTGAAAGTAGATCAAGTTTCTGTTCTCCCTGGCGATAATCGAGATTACGAAGTCTTAGTTCCGGTGACTTATGATGAGGAAATGCCGCTTGCATCTTCTTTTATCCTTGGAAAAGCAAACTTTTTCCTTTAACGTCCCAGAAAACTAATCGAGTTATTAGTAATATGGAACTAATTGATGATATCCTGGAGCCTAGTCAAGAGCCTTCCTTCGTTCCTTCTATTTTGGCTAACCCAGTTCTGATTCCTAGTTTAGTCAATGGAAAATTATCATTCTCTTATTCATCATTTGAAGACGCTCAGGAGAACTTACCCTCTCCAGTCTCTGTAGGTTCTAGCTCTGCATCATTTATTGCATCTCATATTAGTCCCATACATCATGATGTGCATTCATTACACTGATCATTTGTATCTCCTAAAACTCAACCCAAGTCTGCATTTAATATTGCAATCCCAAAATACCTCTCTTCTTCTTCTTGTGAGGGATTGCACATTTTCGTTTCGGATTCGGATGAATTACTGCAATTAGATCAATATGGCTCTAATCTATAGGAGCAGAAACAAGAAGAACATAAATTTTTACCAGTACCTTTCACTTTGGACTCCCCATCTGAGAAAATGGTTGAATTCCAGGTAACCCTAATTCAACTTTTCTCTATTGCTTTTTAGTACTGCTTTAAGGTGCTTAATTGCTTTGGATAATATCTTTCTCTTGCTTCCATTAATTTTTTAAATTATTTTATTTGCTTAAGTACTTGGTAGTTTTTGCATATTTTAATTCATTGTTGATATTTGAATTCTGTTACCTAGTGGCCTAGTAACGATAATGAAAATTATTGCTTGGAATGTGCAAGGATATGGAAATCCTTTCACACAAAATCACCTAAATCAGTTGACTAAAACTGATAAACCAGAAATTTTATTCCTTTCTGAAACTAAGTCGAAGCAACATTTAGTTAAGAGACTAATTAAAGATTATCCTAATACCCATATTGTGAATCCTATAGGACTGTATAGATGACTAACATTAGCTTGGGTGGATGGATACTATTTTGAAATAGTTCAGTGAAATCTCAACATGATTAACATTTTAGTACAAACCAACTATGAATCTAAAAAACGGTTACCTACATGCCTCTATGGTAGTCATATCCTAGCAATAGAAATGAAGCATGGGATTTTCTAACATAGATCTCTGAACAAGTTGATAAAGGTTCAATTCCTTGGGTTCTATTAGGATACCTAAATATGATATTCAGTCAAGATGATAAGAGTGGAGGATTTCCCTTTAAAAAATCTGATTGTAGCTACTATCATAATATCTTAAATAATGCAGGGCTATTAGATTTAGGATTTAAAGGATATGATTATAATTAGAATAATGATAGAGTGGGATCTAGCAATATCCAAGAAATACTAGACAGAGCAGTAGCCAATTTAGAATGGAACTCACAGTTTCCTAATTTTGAACTCTCTCATCTGTGGAAGTTGGCTCAGATCATAGCCCCATAGCCTTAAACTTCGATACTAAGTTTTCAAAAATGGAGTACACCTTTAAGTTTTATGACACATGGCAAAAGGAAAGTTCTTGTGTGTAAACTATAAAGGAGTCTTGGAATTATATTATCAGGGACTCACCAACAGAGTCCTTAATTATGAATATTAAATCACTTCAAACCAATCTCAATTTTTGGAAAAAAAAAAACATTTTTGGTTTACCTCCTAAGCAGATTAAAAGAATTTTAAACTAAATAGATAACTTAAATTCTTCTTTACATGTTTTCCAGAAAGATGATAAGAATAAGGAAAAACTCTCATAATTAGAAAAGCTTTATGATTGTCAAGAGGCAATAGAAAAACAACAATCTAGGGAAAATATGATCCAATTAGGAGAAAAAAAATACTAAATTATTTCATACCAAGACTTTAAAAAGAATAAAATGGAACAACATAGAATGTCTTAGAAGAAGTAACAATGAAACAACATTCAAAAGAAATGAGATTCAGGAAACCCTGAAAGATTTCTATTTGAATCTTTTTTCAGCTCCTTCTCCTCCTCCCTTACCTAATCTTGTTCTTTTTCAAAACATTTTTCCCTTGTGTTTCTTTGGATGACAATGTGCTCCTCAACTTTGTACCCTCTGGTGATGAAATTTGGTTAGTTATTAAAAAACTTAAACCAAATAAATCACCAAGCCCAGATGGTTTCCCAGCTAGCTTCTTCAAATTTAACTGGGAAGCAGTAGGAGAACAAGTTATATCTGCAATTCAGCACTTTTTTATCTCTAAAACTCTTCATCCAGAATTCAACAAAACCTTTATTTTTCTTATTCTTAACAGTAGGCATCCTAAGGAACCTAGTGGTTTTAGACCAATAGGGATTTGTAATACTATGTATAAAATCATAGCTAAGATTTTTGCTAATAGAATTAAACCATTACTAAATACTTTTATCTCCCCCTATCAAGCAGCATTCCTCTCTAAAAGGCAAATATCAGATAATATCATTATAGATGAAGAGATTATTCACTCTTTGTTTGTAGGTGAAAACCGTTTCTGCTGATTTTGGTAATTTCAGGTGTGCGGATGAGAAACAAATCTAAACCCTAAATAGCACTGCACGGGAGTATTTTTTATTCGAGAGATCAATTTGTACAATCCTGGCCTAAACCAAGAAATGGTTGTTCTAGGCTTTCTTCGGTCATAAAGTGAAGGAGAAGGGTTGCTCTTCTGGAGGGAAGCGAAGAATGTTTTGAGACCAGAATCGTTGATTCTGATGGTGTGGTTGTTTATGACTTGTATCTGAGAGTAGAACTAGATAGAAGAATGGAAAGCTACCTAGATAATGTATTGTTGCTGACCAAAACTTGTCGTTTGGTGAAAATAATTAAAGCCTATTTATACAAGTCATATTGAAGCGTACCCAGGTCTCGTAGGAAGTGGAAACGATTGAGTGGTGGAAGAATAGAGTAACGTGTAACCGTCATACATTATGCTTCCATGATGAGGAAAGTGAATTCGTGTAACCGTAAGTCATTACGCTTCCATGATGAAGGAAATAAATTGTTTACACCGTTACTTTTCATCACCATTAATTGTCCTACTTCATGACACTTTCTTGTAACGGGCGCATTGCACGTTGCACACTGTAAATTGCCAGACTAATACCCTGATGAGTGTCCCCCAGTTTGTGACATTTTTGATGTATTGAGCGTTTTCGTGGAAAAAATGTAGCAAGTTGCTATGTGTGGCAAGTCAAAGTCAAGAGACTTTTGTTAGAGCATATCTCGGTCGACCTCGCATGTGTTTCTATATCAAGCATATTTACCAATGTTAGTGATTAAAACTATGAGTCTTGATTTCTAATCTATTATAGCTAAGTCTCGGGCTAAGATAGAAAAGTGTAGTTGAGCTCAAGGACTTCATGGATATTCCTCATACAACAACGAAGATCTACTCAAAGAACCGTGGAACTTCATCAACAAAAAGCTATGTGGAGACTTGAACTTATCTATCACTCAAAAGTCTATCTATTCTATCTCCTACTTCTTATGAGACAAAAGTCGTATGTTATATAGACTGGATCATACACACTTGACATTTCGAGCTGAGTATACTCTACATATCTTTTTCTAAAAATTTTGTGTTAGTAAAGCGTTTCGCTTTGATCGGGTTTATCTTCACCTAGTGACGAAAGTCATGAAAAGTTTCAATTACTTTGGAAATTGCTCCGACGAGAAAGGTGTGTGAATAACGACTGAATAACATCTTCTGAGAATGTTTCAATGATTGGATGAGAGTTTTGGTATATAAAACCAATAATGGATATAAGTATTGTGTGGTAACACATATGTGCATAAGTCCTATTCCTTAATCCCAAGTTTTCGAACTTTGTTTATCGAGTGAAACCGGAGGAATTGGCTTTGACAAGTCCGCGAACTGACAGAAGTTCTCTTACCGAGAATTTCTGCTGGAATTTCCAAAAAATCGTTTTCGTGTTAGTTCCCGAACCTAGTCCGCGAATTGGCAAAAGTCTCCTTGCCTAGATTTTCTGCTGAGTTTGGAAAAATCTACCGGTTATCTTAAGTCCGCTAACTTATTTGTGAGCTTAACTTGTTATGATCTAAAGATATGCTCTGAACATGAAACTTAAATTACTAAGGAATGCTTTATAACAACCGTGGCTATAAATTTCATGAGCCGATTCAATCGAATCATCTTTGTTTCAATTGTGTCTCGTGAAGTTACATAAGATCTCGTAGAAATTGAACAACTCTCTAACTAGTTCATTTGAGTCAATTGAACTAGTTATGGTGAAGAAGAACAAGGTTAATATGAAATTCTCATATGGTTAACCTTTAGGTTACTATGCTGAACCAACATACACGTACACGTTTGGGCATGGTTTTCACAAACCCAATAAACGTATTCCAAAGTGTGTGTGACAAGCTAGGTTTTCGATCTAACGGTTGAGAAATATTATCTTGAACCTAAATCAGTTTTTCATCTAACGGTGAATATGGATTACTTTGTTACTAAGGCAAAACCCTGATTTAAAGGTTATATAAAGGAGACATCTATCTTTGAGCAAAACTAATCCCCACACGTCTGTGCGATACTAGTGCGCTCGCTAGAGTCAATTCTCCTTTAACCTTTGGTTTTCTTCTCTAAAACCAGGTTAACGACTTAAAGACTTCATTGGGATTGTGAAGCCTGAACGATACTACTTTTATCGTAGTTGTGTGATCTGATCTTGCATCTTCTGTCGTACGAGTACAAACTATTGATTGTCTTGAGATCGTGAGAATTCTCCGATAGGCAAGATAAAGAAGTCACAAAAATCTTCGTCTCAATGTTTGTGATTCCTCGACATCTGCTTGTGTAGTCAAGAAAGATCGTTAAGAGGTGATTGATTAATCTAGGTTGTTCTTCGAGAATATAAGACCGGATTATCAATTGGTTCATGTTCACCTTGATTTCATATCATAAGACGGAACAAAACCTAGGGTTTTTCTGTGGGAGACAGATTTATCCTTTGATAGACTTTTCTGTGTGAGACAGATTCATTTATTATCAAGTTTGCGATTTTGGGTTACAGTGATGGTTTTTTTTAAGTGATTGTAGTGATAGTGGTAAAAAGGGGTCTTTTCAGACTTGTGAAGAACACAATTTTTAGGCTTAAAAAAACAAAAATATATACACAATATGTCACAAGATCAAGAGGAACCGGGACTAAGGATTCCACTGTGTTTCATATTCAAGTGGCTCAGAAATTAATCCTAGGCGATTATAGCTCAAAATAAAACAAATATTAACTCTATCTTTGCCAAATTAGATTCCATAAAATATTACTTGTATATTATAAGCATGGCACATCAAAAATCCCTAGGACTAAGCATGCTCTATCAAACAAAGTCACAAGTAATGAATTGAAATCTTAAATCAATTAAAATCGGTGCAAAAAGTGAATTAAGAATTATTTAAATTACCACATGGATGAAATACAGCTTCCTCCATCACCCCAGTGTTTGGGTTTAACTCTTCATATCAAACACACACTCAAAATAATAATTCATAGCTCACAAGGTGTTTAAAAGATTGAAAAAGGATAAAAAAGTGAATCTAAGACCCACGGACGGCGTCCAGAAACAACGATAGAATCTTACTGCTGTAAAAGAACGATACTTCGCTGCTTCTGTTGACGCTGTTTAAGAACGACGTTCTTTGGCCGTCTGTTTTTCGTGTTCTTCGTCTTCTTCTTCTTCCTCCTGCAGTAGCAGGAAACTTTCCTGCAACTTCTTGTTCTTCGTCTCTCCAGCCTCTGCTCGACCCCGAAACACTTGATAAACTTCTCTGTGACTCATCTTCACCTTTATATACTCCACAGATCCTTAAATCCCAAGAAACATCTTTACTTTTTCTTTGCTTCCAAGTCTCGATAACATCTCCTGTTCAACCTCTTACGCGTCTCTGGTTAGTTATATCTCTCCAAACTCTCTACCAAGATATACCAAATCTACAGAAGATCTCTTCTTTTTGTTCTCCACATCACTGCCATATACAACTCAGAGAAATAAATCCCGATATGTTCTCACGTCCATGTTTAACTTTGTACGGATTATCCAGCCCATTCTAATCGATCCAAACACATGTACCAGTCCTACTAACTCCGTTCAAGTCCAGCCCAACGATATTCAGAGGTTGAGTCTCCATAAAACTCGTCGAAAACTCGAGTTCAAAATCTTCCAGAAGCTGCACATACTTTCCCGCCAAAATTCCTATTTAAAATTATGAAGATGACCTCCCCCTTATCCAGTTCCGGTGTCCCTTTAGTACATGCCCTGAAATGGGGTGCCCCTTATCCAAATTAGGGGTGCCTTTAGCAATCATGTTGGGATGTTTTCAGCACTTTTTTCGGGGTTCCTCCGGGGTATTTCTGGGGTGTCTCCAACATACTTATAGGGGTGCTTCTTGTAGTTCCTCCCGGGGTGTAAATTCCACTTTTCGAGCCAATTTCGCCGCAAAAGCTTATTTCTCCAGAAACACCTACAAAAGCGCAAAATAACCAAATAAGTACAAAAACGAGCACTAACAATACATGTAAATGAGAACAAATATACACATAAATGCGTCTATCAAATACCCCCAAACATATTATTTGCTAGTCCCGAGCAAATCAAAACTACAAAATAAAATCCTAACTCACTAGGTGTCCCTAGTGACCGAGTTAATCTCGGGAGGGTTTACCAGAGGTGTACCCACAAAACCTTTACTCCAGACCCTAGTTATCTACGCAGAACCTTGGAAAGCACTAAAGAACCTCCTTGATTGGCATACTTATTGATTTTTGGAAGAAGTACCCTAACGCGAAATTTCAATTGATGTACACGAGTTTGCACTCAAGCATACTAAAATTCATATAAGTGACATAGCTATACTAAGATAGTTTCACTATGGACATCATATTCAGAGTCAACAAATCACATGGATAGATTAAGAGATGGATATAGAAAAACATAGATGATTTTGATGTTGACTAAGTGAACGGTGTTTCTCATATATGTCTGAAGGACTCTGCCAAGATGAACCTAACCTAAATGACTGAGTTACCGGTCTGACTAATATCAACACACTGGCATATACAAGGGAACCAGTGGTCAATAATCCTAACTCTAGGTCAACACAACTGGCATATACAAGGGTACCAGTGGTCGACTTTATTGAATTTTATTCCGTTTGGTCTAATGGTCTTGTCTCAATTTCTTCATAATTTTTTTTTCTTTCTTCATAATTTTTTTCTTCTTTTTTCTTTCAGTATTTCAAGTTTTTTTTTTTTTGGTATCTCAACCACTCTATTTCACTCTAGCATTGGTAACAACTTGATTCGTGAGCCCCACCTAATCACTTAGAGAAACATAGTTTAATAACATAATAAAATAAAAACAAAAGTGAAAAGGACTCAACGAGATATGGCGAAACTATCATGTTATTTCTAACACCTGAGCTCTGTGATTTTCTGAATAGACTCTTATAGATGTTTCCATCTAGTCAGATTGGCTCCTCAACTCCTAAAACCAAAATTCTTTCATCCACTTAGATTGGTTAGTGTCATCCTTAATAAGCATAAATTTCTAGGCTATGGAGTTTATTTATTATGCAACTAAAAAGTTTCTCCAGTACCCCCAAACTTAAATATAACATTGTCCTCAATATTCTAAAGATAATATTAAAAGCATGAACAAGGAGAAACGATTACCATTTGAAGCAAAAGAGTTAAGGAAAGATATTACCGTGTTGCATGGGAATGGGTTACCTCCAAGAAGTGATAAGTTTATAGTCTTCAGCCAGACTTAGGAAATGATCAGTCAACTTTAACCGTATAACAGTAGCCGAAATAACTGTGGGTCTTCAAAACCAAATAGCGCTGACCAAAGAAAATTGCAGTAAACCAAGAAAATAAACAAGACTAGCGTGCCCTTACCTAGTTTCCTGATAACTATTGCTAACTATGGTTCAGGTTCTATGAAAGGGTCTAAATAAAATAGTTTCCTTGGATGCATTTCCTCATAGATTGGATCCAAATTACTAGGTCCTAGAGTCTGGAAAAACTCAAATAAGAACTTAGAATCACGAAGTAATAACCTAAATAATTGCGGATCCTCTAAGTCAATCAGATATGACTTACATAGTTGACCACAGTGAGAGTAGTGGTCATTCTTAAGAAAATATATCGATTCTATTAACCTAAAGTACTTAGGCTTAGTCTGAACTTAATATTAGAATCATTTTAAATATAAACGTTCCCACATTTGGAAGAAAACTATTTGGTGGGAAAAAAAGTCAATCTGCATATCATAGCCTGGGCAAACCACATCAACCAGAGGATGGGTTTCTAACGACCGAACTTCGTCCTGGATATCATTAGGTTCGGGAAAACGAGTATGAAGGTAATCTTGTAAAACGGTCGAGGAAGAGATGTCAAGTCCCAAGTGAAGGGACTTTCTGAGAGTTAAAGGTAAGGCACTAGGAAGGTGATAATCACCCCCAAACTTAGAGTTTTCAGTGTCTCTAGATAGACGTCTAATTATCTCTTGAATTTACGTATCTTCAGAGTTCTTAAAATACTTAAGAGATTCTTATAAGTTGTTATCAGGTAGTGCATCTTTACTCATCTCTACGGGTCTATCTTCTTCGTCTAAGACTATTGTTTCTAAGTCGCTAGACTCTAAAACAACATTTTCGGAATAAACCCGTTCCTCTAAACCTTCGCTGGCTTCGTGAAAAGGAGATATTACATCATCTAAAATGGGGATATTTCTAATCAAACCCTCGTCCTTTTGAATAGGTGAATAATTATAAAAATTATTTGGATTCGTACTAGAATTAACATTATTATAAAGCTCATTGGGAGTAACATATTTCTCATCCCTATGCCTATATATTTCAGATTCTTCATCAATACTATCCTCATCACAATCATCATTATAATAACATGAAAATGACCGAACCTCATCTAAACAAGTAGTGTTACCAATTCTAACCTCGTTATCTTGATTATGTGAATAACTATCCTCATTTCAAGGGTACTATTGGAAATATTGTATCGAGCATTCTGCGCCTCTAACAAACGCTTCTCAATCCACTCACAAGATTTCCTGATGGTATCATGTACCGAAGGTTCACTATTGGTTGCGATTCTTTCGTCCATAACTAAGTCATTTATCTCAGTTGACTCATATTTCGCTCAAGTAACCTACGACGTGATGACTCAATTAGCCTACGTGCCTCATCTAGAGGAGACGGATTATAAGATTTTTGCTCGTAAGAAAAATTCGTGTGTGGACAGTAATTGGGCTCACTATGGTATGGACCATAACCTTGAAAAGGTTGGCGTTCCGAAATACTATTCCCACCATGGTCATAAAAATGATGATGTCCATATTCAACTTCAGGTCGATACTCATTGTATTGGCTTCTATCATACCAGTTCGACATTCTTAATTGCAAGGGAATTCTACACAATCACAAACAAGGCCGACTCGACCAAATCAAACCTATAAAATCTAGCAAATAAAAAGCATGATGGCTCCACTTAAATTGTTTATAGACCAGATTCTATCTTTCGAAAGGGAATTCGTTGCAATTTGAGCACACCCCTCTGGAATCAATCCGAGTTAAAGTAATTTGAATAGAGGTGAGGGAAGCTCAGTGGAGCTTTGATACCCAAGGCCTCAAGGCAGCGCAGTCACGCATTCAACTTACAAAAACCATCAAGAACTTCGAAGTATGCTTAAAAGAGTAACCAATATTTTTCGAATGACTTTCCTGTTAAGCTCGTTACCCTATAGGTCTCGTTCTAGTCAAAATTTTAGGCTTAGGTTCGCGTTTGGTTTTCGTTTTCCTAAGGCGGGCAAGAAGGGAACAGTGATGAAATCCGAACCCTTATCTTGTATTGGCCAGGTCTTGCCCTTTACTAGGAATTTAAAGCAGACGGTTCAGTCCTCAACATATAATCACCTTAAGGAATACAGTACACCTGCTTGCAGGAGATTCACGGGTGTTTCGAAAGACTTACCTCCCGTACCAGACGGGCGATGAACCGCTGTAGTCGACTCGGGCCACAACTCCTATGTCATGTACGAACCCGAGGAGCCGAGACGATATTGTAATCGTTTTCCTTCCCTGCAAACAGTTTATATTTAAGGGTACCCTTCCGTAGGGTATAAAAAATAAAAATAAAATGTCCAAAGTTCACAGTCCAAAGTCCAAAAATAAAGTGCAAAAGAAAAAGAAAATTACAAAATATTTCCTAATACAATTCTAAAAAAAATATATAAAAAAAATAATAATAAAAAGAAAATAATAAAACTAAATCCTAAAAAAAATAAAAAAAAAAATATTTGTCTTCTTTTTTTCTTCTGTTTTAGCTTTAAACTTTGTTCCAAGTCCTTAGTATCCAACTTCAAATCTGTAAATAAAAGGCACACCCAAAGAAACGTAAAAAGGAACAAATGAAAAATAAAAAAAAAAAATCTAAAAATGCTACCTAAACACAAATCCGCGTCGGCGGCGCCAAAAATTGATGGTTTTTTTAAGTGATTGTAGTGATAGTGGTAAAAAGGGGTCTTTTCACACTTGTGAAGAAAACAATTTTTAGACTTAAAAAAACAAAAATATATACACAATATGTCACAAGTTCAAGAGGAACCGGGACTAAGGATTCCACTGTGTTTCATATTCAAGTGGCTCAGAAATTAATCCTAGGCGATTATAGCTCAAAATAAAACAAATATTAACTCTATCTTTGCCAAATTAGATTCCATAAAATATTACTTGTATATTATAAGCATGGCACATAAAAAATCCCTAGGACTAAGCATGCTCCATCAAACAAAGTCACAAGTAATGAATTGAAATCTTAAATCAATTAAAATCGGTGCAAAATGTGAATTAAGAATTATTTAAATTACCACATGGATGAAATAAAACTTCCTCCATCACCTCAGTGTTTGGGTTTAGCTCTTCATATCAAACACACACTCAAAATAATAATTCATAGCTCACAAGGTGTTTAAAAGATTGAAAAACGATAAAACAGTGAATCTAAGACCCACAGACGGCGTCCAGAAACAACGATAGAATCTTACTGCTGTAAAAGAACGATACTTCACTGCTGCTGTTGACGCTGTTGAAGAACGACGGTCTTTGGCCGTCTGTTTATCGTGTTCTTCGTCTTCTTCTTCCTCCTCCTGCAGCAGCAGGAAACTTTCCTGCAACTTCTTTTTCTTCGTCTCTGCAGCCTCTGCTCGACCCCCAAACACTTGATAAACTTCTCTGGGACTCATATCCACCTTTATATACTCCACAGATCCTTAACTCCCGAGAAAAATCTTTCCTTTATCTTTGATGCCAAGTCTCAATAACATCTCATGTTCAACCTCTTACGCGTCTCTGGTTAGTTATATACTCTCCAAACTCTCTACTAAGATATACCAAATCTACAGAAGATCTCTTCTTTCCGTTCTCCACGTCACTGCCATATACAACTCAGAGAAATAAATCCCGATATATTCTCACGTCCCTGTTTAATTTTGTACGGATTATCCAGCCCATTCTAATCGATCCAAACACATGTACCAGTCATGTTACTCCGTTCAAGTCCATCCCAACGATATTCAGAGGTTGAGTCTCCATAAAACTCGTCCAAAACTCGAGTTCAAAATCTGCCAGACGCTACACATACTTTCCCGCCAAAATTCCTATTTCAAATTATGAAGATGACCTACCCCTTATCCAGTTCCGGTGTCCCTTTAGTACATGCCCTGAAATGGGGTGCCCCTTATCCAAATTAGGGGTGCCTTTAGCAATTCTGTTGGGATGTTTTCAACACTTTTTTCGGGGTTCCTCGGGGTATTTCTGGGGTGTCTCCAACATACTTCTGAGGGTGCTTCTTGTAGTTCCTTCCGGGGTGTAAATTCCACTTTTCGAGCCAATTTCGCCGCAAAAGCTTATTTCTCCAAAAACACCTACAAAAGTGCAAAATAACCAAATAAGTAAAAAAACGAGCACTAACAATACATGTAAATGAGAACAAATAGACACATAAATGCGTCTATCATGCAAAAACTCTTAGTTGTGGTGAGATCAACTAAGGGAATCAAATGCACAGTATCCTGCTGGGATCAGAGGCGTAGGGAGTACAACTGTACCTTGGATCAGTGGGAGACTGATTGGGGTTCAACTATAGTCCAGTTTGAAGTTAGCTTGTAGTAGTCTAGTGTCTGTAGCGTCTTAATATAGCGTGTATTCAATCTTGATTAGGTCCCGGGGTTTTTCTGCATTTGCGTTTTCCTCGTTAACAAAACTTCTGGTGCCTGTGTTATTTTTTTTCCGCATTATATTTTATATAATTGAAATAATACAGGTTTTGCATTAAGATCATTAATTGGAAATCAAACCTTTGGCTGTTGATTGATATTGGTTGATCCTTTGACATTGGTCTTTGGTACCGTCCAAGTTATTCCTCGTGTTTGATAAAAGACTCGCTATTATTTTAGATTGAGTAAATCAAAACAAGTGAGAGATATTAACTCCTTTAGATTCTTTAATCTAGATTGAGTATGACTGTCTAGTTGATTCTCTAGCAAAGTATTGGGTGGTGTTGTTAGACCCCCCCTTTTTCAATTGGTATCAGCACAGGCAAACACGTTCAAGACCTTATAAGTCTGTGTTTGTAGAGATCTGACTCTATGGACATAGGTGTTATCTCTATTAACGTATCACCATTCTTCGATGGCTCTAATTACTTATGGTGGAAAATTGTTATGCGAGCTTTTCTGCAAGCACGTGATTTTCAATCATGGGTATATGTTGTTAATGGATATGATACTCCCGTTGTGGCAGTTAGTGATGTAAACGTTCCCAAACCTATTGGTGAATGTACTCCTGCTGAGATACTTCCTGCTAAGTAAAACTCCGACAGTTTTGAATGCTATCATACATGCCATTACCCAAAATATTCAGCACCATGTGTATAATTGCACTCGGTCTAAAGATGCTTGGGATATCTTAGAAACCATATTCGAAGGAATTTCCAGTGAAAAGGAAGGTAGGCTTCAAAACCTTTATTCCGATTGGGAGAACCTTCGTTGGCAAATGAAGATTCATTTGATGAGTTTAATCATAAAGTGTCTGAAATTGTTAATGCATCTTTTGCATTGGGTAAGACTATTCCTGAAAAAGGACATTATGATGAAAATTCTCAGATCGCTGCCATCTAGATACGAGTCTAAGAAGCATGCCATCATTGAGGGGAATAACCTCGATAATCTTTACAGAAATACCTTGGTTAGAAAGCTTAAGATCTTTGACCATGAGCATACATTCAAAGTCGGTAAGGATGTTGCCTTCAAAGCACATAAGAACAGTAGATTACTTGTCAGAGGTAAAAGTGTTCATGTCTCCGAGGATGATCAATCTGAGGATGATTTTTCAGATGAAGATCTTGATAAATCAGTCTCCTTGATCACAAGACAGTTTAGGGATCTTTTGTTGAAGAGAAGTAAACGGTTTTTAAGAGACAAACCTAAGTCATCAGACAAACCTCACGGTCGCATACCTCCTAAAAATAGAGATGCTGACAAGTCTGATGACGAGGACATGCCTCAGTGCTTTAAGTGTAAGGGATTTGTTCAGTTTGCTAACGAATGCCCAAATCGTAGAAAATACACTGGGAACAAAGGTCTAGCTGTAACACTTGATGAAATGTCTGAAACCTAAGATTACGGTGAAGATAGGAAATCAAGTGTAGGGCTTCTTTGTAAAAACATCGATTTTGATACTTGTAGCAATACATATATCAACCTCGATGGGTTCGGAGAAGAAGGAAACCCAATCAAGCTGGAAGATTCACTGAATCCGATAACTGGAAACCATATCAGCGATGTTTCAGGATCAACTGTATGTCTAGCTGCTTTCACATCTCAGATGCCTGAATACTATCCAAGATTGATGTGCTCGTTTTGTTCGATGAGGGGACACGAACTATCAAGGTGTTATAAATACGAGCACCAAATAAGGCACGCTAGCAAACTTCAACGAAGAGCAGATCGATTAGCAAGGAAGATAAAACTTGCTCAGAAGACCGCCAAGGTATGTAGGATCTTATCTTCATCTAATAAGTTGGTTTCCAGGGATATAATAAGACCATTTGAAAAGAAAATATGGTCAAAACGTTTTGATAGACAGAGATCAGAGGATTCCTCCCATGAGGAAAAAGATGGACAAATCGTTTTTCATCGCAACACAACTTGATTGTCTTGTTGGGAAAATCTTGTCTCATGTGCCTGATCGAAAAGAGATAAGATTGAGAGCTGATCCAGGCTTCAGAAAAGTTTTTCCTTTTTTTTCGTAGTTTTGTCTATCAAATAAAAGAAAGGGTTATTATTGAAAGTTCTACTCATTATAGGGTTTTAGAGTTGGGCATATACGAACCTGTGAATAGGTTTCAATGCCTACATTCCTTTTTCTTTTTAATATCCTTTATAAGACTACTTGTTGAGTTAAGTGATCTCATCACACAAATCAAGTTGTTAATAACTGTTCTCAAAGCACTATGTCGTCAGATAGAAAGGATGTCAACATGATTGTTAAGCCTTCAATCAAGGAAAAAGAAAAATCTCCTGTTTCTAAGTCCCTAAAAATAAAAAGAACAAATACAAGAAAACCCAGGGATGCTCCTTCTAACTCTCAGAAGTTTTCTGATGTTCTTGATGAGTTAAAAGAAATAAGAAGGGAGATTTGTGAAATAAAGACTTTCGTGTCTAAATCTTTGGAAATTCAGAGGACCCTAATTCGACCTCTTCATCCAAGACATTTAGTGGGTATTGACACTTATCTCCGTGAACCATATGTCCCGATGGCTGTCGATAACAAGGAGTTCGGGAATGATAAAGAATTCTCAAAGGAATTATTGTCTAGTGTGTCTTCTTTTTGGCTTAGTTGAAAGAATAACTAGCGTTTTGAATAACAATGATTGTGACTACACATAGCTATTTTTGTTTTTCATCTTGTTGTGTTATTTTTTAGGTTTATTTGTTTTATATTCTCAAAATATTTGGAGGATGATATTATTGCAGTATTAATTTGTTTTAAAGTATTGCAAAAATTCTATGGAATATGTATTGTTTGCGTCCATGAACTTGAAGGTCCCATATTTTGTTAAAAGTAAAGTCGTTCATAAATTGATATTCATATTGATGAAAGGACGAATGGACTTTTGACAAATACAAAAGTTATGCCTATGCAATCATTTATTTGATGGAAAATAGGATGAAATATTTTGTAAGACAAGGATAAAGTCTATCATGTCATTATGCATAAAGTGATGGAAAAAAGAATAAATCCTTGTATGTTATCCACGGTATTGATCTTCATTGATCCATTTTGTTATTTTTTACCGTGAAGGCTCCATTGTGTGTCTCATGTTGAGCATGATACAACTAAGTCGATTAATTTTGGCTTTTTTTGGTTGTTCCGTGAGATGCTATTTGTTGAGAATTCTTGAACTAAATTAATCATCTTGTTTGGTTATTTAGTAATTTGCTCCGAAAATCTTCTTTTGTTGAGCAAGTCTTTTGATAATTAAATTGATTACTTCGGTGATTAGTTTGGTTGTGTATTCCAATTAGATTAATTATAGGTTCTCTTATAATTAATCTAGTTGAGTTTTCATATATTCCACAATTTCTTGTGTTGAGTATGCGAACGGCTATACTAATCATGTTCTATTGGTTAGTGTAGTCGTATATTCCGTAAGGTTTTCCTTATGTTGAGTATTTGAACGGTTAAGTTAGTCATCTTCGTATGATTGGATTAGACGTAGCTCCGTAAGTTTACTTATGTTGAGCACAATCAATTAAATTGATCACTTTTGTGGTTTGATTTAGTTGCGTTTTCCAATTAAATTAATCATGGGTTTACTTGTGATTAATTTGGTTGAGTTTTGGATATAGAAAATCATTCCCATGGTTTTTGGTGTCCAATTAAAAATCCTTCTTTTCTTTTGAAATTAAGGTCGCTCGTTGTTGTTCTTTCGAGAATGACATCAAATAGGGGAGAGTTCGTTTGAACTTGTGCTTAATGGTTATATCTTGAGGGGTGTACAGATGTGTAATTTTAGAGGGGTTATCTTGTATCTTTAAACTCCTTGATGAATGCATTTAGCTTCGGCTTTTTGATTGCATCTAAATTAAGTTGGTATGTATTTTTCTTTTAATCTATGAAATGTCTCTTGTGGAAATTTCATTATGATCGCGTTCTTGTACCTTTGCCAATTTTATTGACAAAAAGGGGGATAAATAATATAGTTCACACTACAAATACATATGATTTTCGGATCATTGTGTAAGGGGGAGTGGTTTCCATAATCGAGATGGAGTATTGACTAAGGGGGAGTGATACATATCACCATAGTATTGTTGTTAAAGTCGTGATGCAATTGGACTTTGATGTTACATAATAATACTATGTCACTGTATAATAATGATCGAGAATATCGATTTCTCTCATTGTTATAGCTACAGATCTTTAACAACGATGGTGCTAAACTTACAACCTTTGGGATCATTGGAGTACTTGGAAGGACGAAGATTTCATGGAATGTTGAAGATTAGACTATGGAATAGGAGCCACTAAAGTTTATATTTTTTGTATTCCATATGTATTAATAGTTTTGTCGCTAAAATTGAAAAGGGGGAGATTTTTAGAGCATAGCTCGGTCGACTTCGCATACGTTGCTATATCAAGCATGTTTGTCAATGTTAGTGATTAAAACTATGAGTCTTGATTTCTAGTCTATTATAGCTAAATCTCGGACTATGATAGAAAAGTGTAGTTGAGCTCAAGGACTTCATGGCGATTTATCTTACAACGACGAAGATCTACTCAAGGAACCGTGAAACTTCATCAACAAAAAGGTATGTGGATACTTGAACTTATCTATCACTCAAAATTCTATCTATTCTATCTCCTACTTCTTATGAGACAAAAGTTGTATGCTATATAGACTGGATCATACACAATTGAAATTTCGAGATGAGTATACTCTACTTATCTTTTTCTCGAAATCGTGTGTTGGAAAAACGTTTCGTTTTGATCGGGTTTATCTTCATTTAGTGACGAAAGTCGTGAAAAGTTTCAATTACTTTGAAAATTGCTCTGACGAGAAAGGTATGTGAATAACGACTGAATAACGTCCTCTGAGAATGTTTCAATAGTTGGAATGAAGTTTAGGTCTATATAACCAATGATGAATATAAGCATTGTGTGGTAACATATATGTGCATAAGTCATATTCCTTAATCCGAAGTTTTCGAACTTTGTTGATTGAGTGAAATCGGAGGAATTGGCTTTTCCAAGTCCACGAACCCAGTACGCAAACTGGCGGAAGTTTTCTTACCGAGAATTTCTATTGGGATTTCCAAAAATTCGTTTGCGTGTCAGTCCGCAAACTGGAGGAAGTCTCCTTGCCGAGATTTTCTGCTGAGTTTTGGAAAACTCTACCGATTATCTTAAGTCCGCGAACTTGTTTATGAGATTAAGTGGTTATGATCTAAAGATGTGCTCTGAACATGAAACTTAAATTAATAAGGAATGCTTTATGCAAACCGTGTCTATAAAGTTCATGAGCCGATTCAATCGAATCGAATCATCTTTGTTTCAACTGTGTCTTGTGAAGTTACATAAGATCTCATAGAAATTGAAAAACTCTATAACTAGTTCATTTGATTCAATTGAACTAGTTATGGTGAAGAAGAACAAGGTTAATATGAAATGCTCATATGGCTAACCTTTTGGGTTACTATGTTGAACCAACATACACGTTCACGTTTGGGCATAGTTTTCACAAACCCGGTAAACGTATACCCAAGTGTGTGTGATGATAAGAAATTTTTCGTGGTTGTAGTAATGATGATAAGGGGTATCGTTCAAACTCGAACTTGTGAAGGTAATGGATTTTTAGATTTAAAAATATATATACAAATATTGACAAATTGGTAGAGAGGTACTGGGACTAATGATTCGGCCAAACTTCATAACATAAGGGTTAATGATTTATTCTCAACAATAATAGCTCAAAACATATATGGACTCTTATTTTGCCAAAGTCGATTCTCAAAAAATTGGTTGTAAGTCCTAAGCATGATGTATCAAAACACCTAAGCCAAGCATACATCATCAAATTAAATAACAACCAATTAATTCAAATCATATTTCAATTTTAAATTAATGCAAAAGTCTTAAAAAAATTAAATAAAATTACTCATGCATAAAGAATGGTTTCCTCCATCATCCCAGTATTGGGGTTTAGCTACTCATAATAATCATGTTCTCAAAATACATACTTGATGCTCAAAATATGATTAAAAGAGTGAAAAATATAAAACAGTGGTTCTGTGACCCACAAAATTCGTCCAGAAAGAAACGATACCAGTGAGATGCAGTAAAACAACGACACCCCGCTGCTGCTGTTGACGCTGCAGAAACTAAGACTGCTCTGAGCAGTCTGTTCTTCGTGTTCTTCAGAAGCTTTAATGGCAGCAGCAGCAGCAGCGTTGTCTCCTCTATAATTGCTTCTCCTAGGCTCTCATCGACTCTAAACTCTCTCCTCAAGGTTTCTTCCCTTTCTTTGATGTAAACCAACACTTATATAGCCTTCAGATTCCCTAGAAACTCGATCAAATTCGAGAATAAATCTCTTATTCTTCACGTGCTGTTTGAAGAATAATCTTCTTCTTGTTGCGTTCCAGGCTGTTTTTAGCTATTCTCTCGACTCAAATATCTTTTAGGACTTGGACTCAACTGTTTTGAAGTATATCCCACGCAAGAATCTCTCCCAAATCTTTCAAACCAATTCAAAACCCTAAACAGGGACCGTGTGCACTGTCTTGACTTTGTGTGGATTTTGTGACTTATCCAGCCCAATTAGATGGGTCTAATCGCTTCTAACAGGTCCCTTATGTCTTGTAGAGTCTGTGGGTACCAAATTTGCCCATTGAATCGCCTCCTAGGTCGCTCAGATCCTTGATCCAAAACTGTTGACGCTACTGCCTTTTTTTTCCGCCAAAACCCACAAACTTTGAAGATGACCTCCCCCTATCCAGTTCCGGTGTCTCTTTAGTACATGCCCTGAAATGGGGTGCCCCTTAGTAATTAGGTTACCCCTTATCCAAAGTGAGAGTTCGTATAGTAATTTTCTCCCACGAGCGCAAAAACCACTTTTTAGCCAATTTCGCCGCAAAAGCTTATTTCTCCAAAAACACATACAAAGACATAAAATAACCAAATAAGTACAAAATCGAGCACTAACAATATAAACAATTGGGACAAATTAGACACATAAATGCGTCTATCATGTGACAAGCTAAGTTTTCGATCTAACGATTGAGAAATATTAGCTTGAATCTAAATCAGGTTTTCATCTAACGGTGAATATGGATTGCTTTGTAACTAAGGAAAAACCCTTATTTGAAGGCTATATAAAGGAGACATCAAGCTTTGAGAAAAACTAATCCCCACACGTATGTGTGATACTAGTGCGATCGCTAGAGTCTATTATCCTTTAACCTTTGGTTTTCTTCTCTAAAACCAGGTTAACGACTTAAAGACTTCATTGGGATTGTGAAGCCAGACTGATACTATTTTTATCGTAGTTGTGTGATCTGATCTTGCATCTTCTATCGTATGAATACAATCTATTGATGGGCTAGAGAGCGTGAGAGTTATCCTATAGGCAAGATAAAGAAGTCAAAAACATCTTCGTCTCACTGTTTGTGATTCCTCGACATCTTCTTATGTAGTCAAGAAAGATCGTTGAGAGGTAATTAATTAATCTAGGCTGTTCTTCGGGAATATAAGACCGGATTATGAATTGGTTCATGTTCACCTTGATTTCATATCATAAGACGGAACAAAACCTAGGGTGTTTCTGTGGGAGACAGATTTATCCTTTGATAGACTTTTCTTTGTGAGACAGATTTGTTTATTAACAAGTCTGCAATTTTGGGTTGCAGCAACTCTTAGTTGTGGGTGAGATCAACTAAGGGAATCAAGTGCACAATATCATGCTAGGATCAGAGGCGTAGGGAGTACAACTGTACCTTGAATCAGTGGGAGAATTAATGGGTCCAGTCCGAAGTTAGCTTGTAGTAGGCTAGTGTCTGTAGCGTCTTAATACAGTGTGTATTCAATCTGGAATAGGTCCCGGAGTTTTTCTGCATTTGCGGTTTCCTCGTTAACAAAACTTCTGCTGTCTATGTTATTTCTTTTCCGCATTATATTTTATATAATTGAAATAATACAGGTTGTGCGTTAAGATCATCAATTGTAAATCCAACCTTTTGTTGTTGATTGATATTGATTGATCCTTGGACATTGGTCTTTGGTACCGTCCAAGTTATTCCTTGTGTTTGATTAAAGACTCGTTATTGTTTTAGATAGAGTAAATCAAAACAAGTGAGAGATATTAACTCCTTGAGATACTTTAATCTAGATTAAGTCTGACTTTCTAGTTGATTCTCTAGAAAAGTATTTCGGATTTAGTCCATACAGATTGCTAAGCGAAATATTAGATGGTGTTGTTAGACCCCCGCTTTTTCAACTTTTCCATAGGAAAATAGCATGTGATGCTATTAGGCTTTCCTTGGTAGGCCACCTAAAACTTGCCACAAGTCCATAAGTTTGGTGGCTAACTTGAATGGCTGAGATTACATCTCTTGAGTAAGGGTAGTCGTTGGTTATAGACACATCTTTGTTGTGTAACAAAGTGGCGCCATTAGCATAGTCGCGCCTGGCGTAGCCGTGGCGTAGAGGGTTTCCTGGGAATTGCGGCAAGTCCTTCAGTTCAGTGGCGAACTTGGATGGCTGAGATTGCATTTCATGAGGAAGAATGGACTTTGATTATGGCCGCATCTTGTTTTATAGCGAAGTGGCGCCATTGGCATAGTAACGCCTGGTGGAGCCATGACATAGCGGCATGGCAGTGGCGTGGTAAGAATTAGGTCTTGGCGGCGTGGTAATAATTAGGGCTTGGAGGCGTGGCCAAGGCTAGGATTTGGATTTGTGGTAAGAATTAGGGTTGGCGGCATGGCCAATGCTAGGATTTGGCGCCGTGGTAAGAATTAGTGCTTGGTGGCATGGCCAAGGCTAGGTTTTGGCGTCGTGGTAAGAATTAGAGCTTGGCGGCGTAGACAAGGATAGGATTTGGCGTCGTGGCCAAAATTTGGGCTTGCTGGCATGGTCAAGGATAAAGTGGCTTGTGGCATGTTACCGTGGCGGAGTGGCATGTTGGTATGTCGATGTTATTGTGGTAAGGCGCGTTTGGCTTGCCAATTAGTATGGTAGCGTGGCAGGGTGCGTTTGTCCTTTAATGTATGGTGGCGAGTTTGAAACGATTTGATTGGCCAAGAAAAGGGTCCGGCCAAAAACGAGCGGCCACACTTCTGATGTGAGTGTGGTAAGTTTAGAGCGACCTTATTGGTCAAAAAAGAGGGTCGTCCAAGCATGGGTGTGGCTACACTTCTGGTGTAAGTTTGGCGGCATTAGAGCGACCTGATTGGTCGATGGGAGGTGGGCCGGCAAGTATCATGGGGCTGGACTCATTCTAAATGCACTATGGCGGGTTTAATGCGACCTGATTGGTCTATGGGTAATAGGGATGGAAAGTATTGGCCTAGCCACAACTCATTGGGAGTGTGGCAGGTTTAAAGGGACCTGATTGGTCGAAGAGGAATAAGGGATGGTTGGGTAGCATAGGGGGTGGCCAAGTGGCGAATGATTTCCTCGTTGTTGCTCCTACTCCGCGACTCTGTTTATTCTTTGATTTCTGACTAAGTATTTCGTGCAATGACATTAACCTTGGTACTTGGAGGTCCATGCTACTCTGCTACGAGTGAACACAAATCCGTCATGCCATACCGATATTAAGGGTTCTGCTGGGGAACATAGCACATGAAAAGTACTCAGTGAATCTTATAGTAATAAGTAATATGGACAAGGCGCCGAAATTTACAGAACATCTGGGATGGCTGCTACATGCGCCAGTCTGGATAAATCTCATGTAAATATATTGAACGACTCAATAAATATGCCAGCGGAGAGGTTAGCACTCATGGTTCCGTTTACTTACAAAGTGACGTCACATCATATGCAAGGTTTTACAATTTTAACCCTAAGCTAAAAACCACCATCAACACTCTTTTAAGAAGAAAAAAAGTGAAACATGCTGGAATGGGGATTAAAATTGATATGTCTAAGGCATTTCATATAGTTGATTAGGAATTTTCAATAAATGCAATGAAAGCTTTTGATTTTGATTCTAACTTTTGCAAGATGATTCATCAATGTATCTCTTTCTCAATTATTGTTGTCTTACTCAATGGTTGTCTTGGGGAATTTTTCAAACCAAATAGAGGTCTTAGGCAGAGAGACCCACTCTCTCCTTATCTTTTTATTATTTGCATGGAAATCTTTTCTAGGATGCTTTTTAACCAGTGAAGAGGAGAAAATTATCCATGGAGTGAAAATCACTCCAAAAAATATCCATATTTCTCATCTTTTTTTTTTTGCTGATGATTCCCTTCTTTTTATTAGAGTTGATCTTAAGAAGTGTCACAATATTCTTGCATTGGTTGAATCTTTTAGTAAAGATTCGGGCAAATTAATAAATTTTGAAAAGTCTGGTGTATTCTTTAGTAAAAAAGTTCAGCCAAAGCATCAAAGGATGATTAGTAAACTACTAAAAATAAAAAAACTGACCGAAAATACACCAATCTAGGAACACCTCTTTTCATTAGTAGAGATAAGATTCAACTATTTGAAAGAATAGTGTAAAATATGGAGCATAGAATTCAAGGATGGATAGGAAAACTTTAGCTCAAGCCAGTAAAATGGTCCTCAATAAAGCAACTCGAGCCAGTATGGCTAGTTACCAAATGAGTTGTTTTATTCTACCACATAAAATCACAAAAAAATAGATGATTTGCAAAGAGATTTTTGGTGGGGAAAGAAACTAATCATAGAGGATATTACCCAAAATCTTAAACTGACTTTGTAAACCTTTGAAAAAAAAGGAGGACGCTAGGATTTAGAAATGCTCATAAATTCAATTTAACTATGATTACTAGCTTGGAGATTGTTAAAATAACCTAAGGCTCTGTGAGTGACACAATTAAAACCTAGATTTTTAATGCGAAAATCCCATCTTCTAGTTCTTGGATCTGGAAATGCATCAATAAAGGAATTCAACTAGTGGAATAGAATAGTATTTGGGAAATATGAGATGGAAATAGTGTAAATATTTGGGAGGATAACTAGGTGCCACAATTGGCGAATAACCTTAATAGCTATAGAACAATTACTAATTCTAATTTAAAACTTGTTTGAATGATCTTTTAGATCCATTTACATTGAAGTGGAATTATACACTTATATTTGAAATGTTTCCTGCTCATATAGCTAGGAAAATTTGTAATATCAGACTAGTCAAGGATAAATCTGATACTCTTAGGTGGCTTCTTACAAACTCTGGTACTTTTACAGTCAAGTCCATGTATAACAAGCTCAATGAAAGAACTGAAAAATTTTATAACCTAGTACAACCTGATTCCTTTTTGGGATCATCTTTGAAAACTCAATGTATCTCAAAGAATAAAAAATTTTGCTTGAAATACCCGCAGAATGTTATTTCTACTAACTTGAAGATGTCCAAATTTATGCATGATGTTCATCCTAGTTATTCCTTTGGATGTTATGAAAATGAAACTATAGAACATCTGATTCTCTTTTGTCCATTTGCTCAATCTGTGTTGGCAATTGCATCTTCTCATGTCACTCTGCATTTCCATAGATCTATAACCTTCTTAGATATACGTAGGGAATGGATAGGAAAAAAATAACCATCCATATATTTAGAAACAATTCTGACCAAAGCATGATTTATATGGAAAGAAAGATGTGACAGAGTCTTTGAAAACAAACAAAAAACAATTATTCAGCTAGGAGCAGAAATAATGAGATATATAGAGTTTTGGAATAATGAAAAATCCTATCTGTGTCATACTATAACAAATATAGTAGAAACTCCTAAACGGTGTACTCCTAGGAAATCTCAATTTAAGATCAATATAGATGTTGCATGGGTTTCAAGTATATTGCTTGCATGTTTTTCTTTAATTTTAAGGAATGATGCAGGAGAATTCGAACAAGGAAGAGAAGATCCTCTCTCTGCAGCTACCCCTGAAGAAGCGGAAGCCTTAGGTTTGCTGTAAGGAGCTAAATGGACATTGGACAAAGGATGGTCCAATTTCAATGTGGAAGGAGATTGCAAAAATCTGTTTAATTATTTTGAATGGGAAACCATCTCAAATAAAATGGCAGAACCAATCAATCATGGATGAAGCTAAATGTGATTTCAACAAATGCAAAAACTTTTTAGGTTTCTTTTATATTCCTAGACTTGCTAATCAAGTGGTTGATACACTTGGTAAGGAAGCAAAATCTTTTGTTAATTTAGTTAATTGGGATGGGAGTCCCCCTACTTGTATTTTGCTAAACTTAAAAGTAGATAAATATAATGCAAGGGATAAGAACCACATCTCTACATTAGAAGGCTCTACTATTAATGGTGTAAGGGTTTCTAACTCCCTAAGTTAGTAGTTTTAATGCATTTTCAACTTACAAAAAAAAAGTTATTAAATCCAATATTTATAATTATGCAATTTTTTCAATTGAATTTGATTCTAAAATCATGCAACAAGTAAATTTTCAGAATAACAACTGTAGAACAGCAAAATCCTATGGCCAAGCATGCTATATCAAAAAAAAATAACAATTGTTTAACAAAAATCATTCAAACAATTTTCAATCAAGGTAAATAATCATAAAATAATTGAATAAATAAGAATATACTACTTTTTATTGGAAAAATAGTTTCCACTATCGCCCCAACAATAGGGTTTAGTTCCTCATATTAATCACTTGCTCAAATTACATGTTTTTAGCCCAAAAGTTGATTAAAAGAATGAAAAAGGTGTAAAGCAGTGTGTTTGTAACAGATATATTCGTTACAGAACCCATTGTTATAGAGAACTCTAACATAACTTTTTACGAACTGAAATCAAGTGCTGCAAGAATTGTTACAAAGAGTATGAGTTTGAAAACAAAAGCCACATAATTAACGACTATCTTCTGTATCTTCGACTGACCTCTGCAATATTATTTTCTTCATCTTCTTCTTCCTTCTGCTCGTGTGTCTCTTCTCTGCAACTCGACTGTGTTTATTTGCAAGCTTCTAAACTCTCCCCAAAGTGCACATGGTCGTTCTCTGACTTCTACCCTCTCTATTTATAAACCGCGGGTCCCGTATATCACAAGTAAAATTGCAAAAATATCTCTCCTTCTTTTTCTTGACAAGCCACGAGATTTCTTCCCACTACGCATCTGAATATTCCAAACTTATCCAAGCTTCCATTAATATTAAGAGATAAGAATCATATGAGGATTTTCTATCCTTTAAGAATCAATTCACAGAAACCCGATAAAAACTTCTTCCATGTTTTGTAAAAATACGGCTATCCAGCCCAATTCGTTCTATCCAATCAATCGTACCAACCCTGTTATCTTCTAGGAAGTCTACCCGACCACAATTCCGAGATTGGATCTCCTTAAATCCTTCCAGTGCGGTCACGACAACTTTGCATGAATGGAAATAAGTTTGCCGCCAAAAACGTTGTTTGAACAAAGAAAAAGGAGAGGCGCCCCCTATCCAGGAAGGACATATACAGATTTTCGGAAAAAATAGATGCACTTAAATGAATCAATTACTAATTTGGGTACATTTTTGGCTGATCCCCTACTAAAATAGTGCAATACAAGCATGTCACATGTGTTCGCACTAGTATGTATAAAGTCTAGTTTAGTTAGAAAAAATTTATACAATTGTTTTTTTTACCATGATATCGTAATAAACTGCCAAGATATAAGTTATAAGATCATATATATGGTTTTTTTTTCACAACACAAGGTAATAAGGATATTTTTGAAGAAAGAGATCACGGAAGTGGTATTCTATAAATTTTGTATTAGTCGTCCAATTTGGAAAAATATAAGTGAATTTGGTTATTATTTTGATGGGAAGGAGTTTATTTTAAGTGAACTGGGAAATAAATCAAAACCTCCTCATTACTCATATAACGTGGGATCTAGAATTTTATTTTATGCTACATGTAATTTAACTTGATTGGATGTTAGCTTATACTCTCTCCTTTCCTAAATAATAGGTTGGGTTCTATAAATAGACGTTTCAAATAAATAGGCTGGTTTCCTAATTGGGAAAGTCAAATGTTACTTTTAGTTTTCTGGAACCACTTTTCTCTTAACTTCTTTTGATGACAAGTGTCATGTGGACCATTTCACTTTACTTCTTTTGCTGACAAGCGTCATGGGGACCATTTCACTTCACTTCTTTCATTGACAAGTGTCATGGGACCACTTTTAATGATTAGTTCTCTTAATTTTTTTAATTTTCTCTAAAAACAAAACCAACCTATTAATTAAGAACCGAGGGAGTAATTACATGATTACTAATTTGTACGTTATAGTGGTTTATTTAGATGTTATGGAAACAAGATTATGAATGTAAGGACTCATTTTCTCTTTGGTAGTTTTTATTCGGTCAGTTATGAAAGTCTGGTTGCCCCGGCTTTATCTTACTCAAAAAGGTAATTTTGGTGGTTTAAATTTATGTTCTAAGAAATAAATGATAGAAAAGTTGTTATTTTCGGTGGATTATACTCATTCCTTCTATTTTTTTCATCTGTCCTCTAATTTATTTTGGTTTGTTTCTAAATAGTTGCCCGCTTCTGTTTATAGATATATTTCCTCATAAAACGATCAAATATACCCTTAATTTATTATAGTTACTAGCCCTTAACATGTGTCGTAACGGCACGGACTTTGGTGTTGGTTCATTATTAATATCGTATAAAAATGTGTCCCGAATATTTATCAAATCCTTCTGGTCCGATGGATGTTAAATATGGCTTGGTCATAGATATCGTATGGATATCCTTTGTTTTGTTTTCTCTGTTCTACCGGGTACGTTGTTAACACACTCCATTAAATTATACGCATTGTCGCCATATATATAAAATGTAGAAAAATATATATACTACAAATACTTTTAAAAGGAGTTTGTACGCGTTTAATATCTTAAATTAAGAAAATGGGTTCACATCCATGATTCTTTATTTCCTTCCCCCATTTATGGTTTAAAAAATGTATACGCAATTTGTACTTCCTCCGACCTTTTTTCTACTTATTGGTATATATGTTATTGAAATTTTACTTCTGGAAATATATCTCTTGATTTGTAAGAACACTAGATCTTAACCCGTGTTGTTTGTCTCTGATACGATATTATTCACATTCCTCTTGCTTCATTTTTTTCGTGAGTAATTATTTTGATATTCAAATAGGTTTTGGGCAGAAAAATAATGGACTACCTGATCTTTTTATTTTTTACTTAAGCATGTTATTTCAATTTATTATCTGGATGGAGTAATAATGTTGTGCCAACATGAAAAAAATAAAAAATATAGTAAATAGATATTTTCCCATGTATTGTTCCATCACACCATAATTTAAAATTTCAAAAAAGAATATTTCATCTAACAGTACATATACCTAAACTGGCAATCCAACTCCATGATTTTTATGACTACATTGGTTGCGAAATTATTGATAACTAAAGCTCTAAGGAGTGAAGCAAAAACCCATAATATTTTCCCCACTATAGATAAAAACTTTTTTTTTTTTTTTTTGCAAATGTGAGAGTTATAAAAATGAAGAACACTTGGCTATTGGAAGGCTGAGATATACACATGTGAGCTGAAAAAATAAACTTATAAAAGTAAATCAAAACATGTGTAAGATTCTTTGTCAATCATATTGATAACATAAAATTGAAGAAATTCGTGGATAAAAAGATTTCACACCAACTATGCTAAGTAGTGCATGAATGAAGTTCTCACATCTAGTGTTACTCAAGTAATTTGAAGCAATGAAGAGCATAGTCATATTGATATTTATATACACATAAATTCAACTAACCTTATGAATAAAAATTATTAGTTTCAAGGTAGAGCCGACACAAACTTCTGTCGCCTTCAATGTGTAGAACACACATTGGGTTTAATCGGCCTTGAGATTAAACAAATATCCTAACATTAGTCAAATAATGTCTACAAATACGGGATCGAAACAAAGTGCTAATGGGAAAAATGAGAGACTAACATCAGTGTTACAAATAAAATACCGTATATGTATCAAATTTTGTTAACCAAACATGTATTCAAATCAAAAAGTCTAACACAAAAATATAAAAGAACCCAAGTTAAATCAATACTTGCATAAACAAAACTTATAAGAGAATTTCGTAATTATTAAATACCTTTACAATCACTATTAGAGATTTAATTGCATGCCTCGTTAAAAATTACGGTAGGACGAAAATACCAGATTAATCTGTAGAAATTTCACTGGATATGTAGCAGTTCAGAAAAGTTTACACCGGTGGTGATTTGCTCCATCTAAGTGTTGTTCGATTGGTTATCGTTTTTAGAAGGTTTCGGTTTTCATTGGAGAAACCGAGAGGGAACGTTTCATTATATTCATTATCATTCAGAAGTCCAAGATCAACTCGCACTTTGCTTACGGGATCTCAATACAACCTTATGTTTATCTATTCGAGGGAGAAACCTTGATACTAAAATGTAGTTTTTAGTATTATTTATTATTTAACGTGACATCCAAATTTTTTTTCCTCTTAATTTTCATGTATTTTAACCGAGTTTATATTAGCATTAGGACAATCAACCACATTTCTACTTTATAGTGTTACCCTTTTGTAGCGGCACATATAGTCAATTACTACTCATCAAAATCATCCAGCGCCACTATTTCTTCCACTAAAACTAATGTTACCGCCTCCACCACTTAGTAACACCTTCCACCACTTCCACCTACTTCTTCTTCTACTCCGCCACCACAAATATCTATTTAAGTAATTTTTTTAAAAATTATTTATTGATGGAAATATATATTAGTATTAATTAAGGGATATTTATGATGTAAAATCAATACATCATTTATCATGAGAAATTAATGAGACACTAATTAATAAAACACTCATACTAATTAATATTTAAGTTGAACAAACCATGACCATACATTTTTCTTCTCTCTAAACAAATCTGGACCACCATTTACATAGGCAAACTTAGACAAGCTTTGTTTTGTATCTTTTATATATATATATATACTCTTATGTTGCGAAGTCTCTTTGGCAGATAAGTTACCTCCAGAATCATCAGCCTCTTTGGCAGCCGTTTTCTGTAACCATTGCATGGCTTTTTACGGTCGAGGAGCATGCGACTTAATCGCAATATGTATTTTTATTTTATTTTTGGAGAGAAAGAAATTTCAAAACCGACTAATATGTAATTGGGGAGGCAAGGTCGAAGTTCCCTTATTGTCATGCATTACTGAGCTGAATTGTAAGACTATATATTTATCGTTCATACAATCCGGTCATCAATCATCATCAATGCTTAGAGCATCTCTAAGAGAAGGTGTAAAAAATTGTATGTGGGTTTTTTATTTAGTCCTTTTATGAGGTCTACATATAGAGTGAAAATAGGACCACATATCTAAAAAAGCATCTCCAATAGTGAGGGTTGAAACCCTTAGAATTAAAAGAAAATTAGTTAAAAACAGGACGTGGAGGTGAAATCGGATGTGCAGATAACACTTTCTTGAACACCTTCATATTTAGTAATTGGTCCCTCATAACTCGTAGGACCCTATTGTTGGAGATGGATTTATGTCAAAAAAGGGGTCTAAAATCCTATGTGTCACTAAAAATAAATAAATCTATCATGTGTTGTAGATGCTCTTATATAACAGGAGGGTTTGGTGAATCACCCAACGGTCAGGATACATTGGGTTTTCTAACTACCGGCTGTGGTCTTCCCTCCCCTCCTAGAAGAACGTATTTGATTTGGTTAATCCAATGGCCAGCAGTCCCTCACGTCACACACACTAATTCGGTTTCTTAAAAGCGAATCATAAATTGGGTTTTCATCGTTTGTAATGGCACAGCTAGACGCCTTTCATTTGGTTTTCATTGTATTTCTGTTCATTTGGTTTGTAACGGCAAAGCGGGAAGAAGGCTTACATGTTCCAATTAATAGCAATCTCATTGTATTCCTGAATAATCTTTTTCCTCTTAATTTCCATGTTCCACAACGTATATAAACCCTAGATGTCTTTCTATTCTTGTGAACACGTAAATCACGAAGGCATTTATATGTTCACAAATAATGTTCGCGCTCTATATACACACTCGTACTGATGAAATGATTGTACTGACTCCTTGGCTGAAAACCTTCGGGTTTATCATAGCCTCATCTAATATCATCACTAGAGGCGTTCACATAGAGGAAGATAAAGAAAACGTAGTATCAAAGTAAACCTCTTGGAGCATCAAATGAACGTAAAGTACTGAAATGTAAATAAGACTGGGATTAACGTGGTTCAGCACTAAGGCCTACATCCACGGGGTTGTCGTTTCACTATTCCTTAGATGATTACAGAGGAAGTCGAATGACTTTGGAGTTTACATAGGTCTGTGAATTGTACAAAGATAAACTTACACTCACAATCCTTCTCTCTCTTTTCCTCTCTCCTTTTTTTCCGATCCCCCTTCTATTGGTGGAGAGGGGGTATTTATAGGGTTAGAGTGTGGGACCCGTTTCTGTGGCCGTTGGAACCTTATCTTCTTGTGCTTTGTGTCCATCAAGCGGAACTCTTCGTTCATTGCTTGATCACGCAGAGTCATCCTCGTTCGTTCCACGGGTTGATCGACACGTATACTGCTCAGAGTGTTTAATGCGGATAGTTGAGATGCATGCTCGTGTCAGACAAGTGTCTTCTGCCCCTGTCAGTCAACCTTCTCTTCACCATTGATCTTGGCTTCATTTAGGGATGAGATAAAGTAACTCTTCGGGAGTTATTTAGTGCTCCGCGGTACATCGTGTTTTCTGTACATCTTTTAACTTCTGCCCTTGGATTTGCTCGGGCAAAGATCTGACGTCGACGGGATGGGCTTCTTGGCTGTGGGCGTCTGTCATCATGTTTTGATGACTTGGTCCGCATGCTCTCCACGTGTCTTCCTACATACACATGTTTGATGATGAAATATGTACATACAATTTGACCATTTTATTCGGGCTTGAGTGTCTAATGGGAGCATTGAAGAAAACAGACGTTACATATTCTTCCTCTCTCCTAATAACTTTTCCTAGATACTTGGGTAGGTTTCTTACTAGTGCATTAACTGCTCATTTAATGGGCACGTTTCCCATTCCTCCATTAACTTCCTTCTCTTTCTTCCGAGTATATTAAGGAGAGGAGAAAAATTAATTTCATTCTCCTTGAAAAAATTAATTTCATTCTCTTTCTTTCATTCTCTCTGTCAGTCTTGATTCTTTGTTCTTCAACCATTAAATTCTCTCTGCCCTAGTATTAATCACGCTCGTTTCTTCTTTGCTGTCTTCTTTTGGGATTTCTTTTGTGGTGGTAAGGTTTCTTTTCTTCGTTTCTGGTGTTTTAAGTTGTGTTGATTGTGTTGACTGTAAATTTCCTGTTGCTGTCGTACTTTGTTTGTGATGAAGAACATCTTTTGATGCATGTATGCTAGTTTGCCCCTGTTCTTCTTCTCAAGTGGAGGAGGCCATTGTTTCAATTGTAATGATTTAACTTTTAAGTTTAGGGTTTTAGGGTTTTAGGGTTATGTTGAGATGAACTGCTAATTTGTGGTTTTTTGATCTTTGGTGATGACCTCGTGTTTGCTTCTAACGTGTTTTTGTTGTATCTCCTCGCAGCCATGTCTGACCGTCCGCGGCTTCCTTATCAAACTCCGGCTTCCAATCTACCAAGATCTCCACCACGTAGAGAGTCCGATACATATCCAGCTGGGGGAGATTTATCTAAATTGTCGCAAATGGATCCCCGTGGTAGTAAAGTTTCGTCTTCTTTTGGGACGAAGGCCTCTCCTCCTAGGAAAGGGGATCCATCGAAGGGTCCTTCCGGGTCTCGATACGCTTCCGGCCGTGCTGCTTCTCGTCCTCATGATGACTCTAGGTGTACGCAGACACCTCCTCGTGGTGGCACCTTCGATATTCCCCCTCTTCGTTCTATAGTGCCCGTACAGAACCCTCTACCGCCGCCTCCAGTACTTTCTTTCAAAGGGAAGAACTCCAAACGTGTTGTGCCGAGAGCCGAATCATCTATGAATCCTCTTTTGAAAAGAAAATCTTCCGAAGCTTTTTTTGGTTTGTCCGATCCCGCGGAAGAGGATGAGGCTGCCCCGGTGATACGCAGCGTTCCGGTCAGCAAGAAGAAAGTCACGTTTAAACATATTGACCTTGAAGTTTTCAAGGAAAAGCATGAGCTTCAAGCCTTCGAGATTCGTTTCTATGCCCCTGAGGATGATATTACTTACGAGCTCATCTCGAAGTATTAGTTTGATGAGTTTCACCTGTTTACTACGGTTGGAGCCTTCGAGGCGGGTCTTATGCTGCCGTTGTATATGTCTAGTGATTTCTTTTATTATGATGTGCTGTCTGGTCGTGAAGGCTCTTCCACCAATACTCACAGTCGTTCCGTGTCGCAATTATCGGGGAACTATCTCCGTGCACCGAGGGAATGTTATCTGCGAAGTAAGGGGGAGACAACGATGACATGTTACGTTCCAAATCCCGCTGAGAGGGAATGGTATACTCCTGAAAACTTCAACAACTCCTTTGGGGATTATGTTAATAGCAGGAACCGTAAACCGTGGAGTGTTAGCCTTCGTAACCTCGCTGCTCCTCGGGGCGAAATTCGTCTTTTAAGTGAGGTGAGCGATGCCAAACTGAAATACTTCCAGGCACCGAGGGGTCGGGTCAGCGAAAACTTTTTCCCGCTCGCGAAAGGATCAATCGTGACCATGATTATGAGTGGCACGCCACTGTTATTGAAATTGTTGGCCCTTGGGCGTATGGTTGGATTCCCGGTCCGCGCGGTTGGCGTCCTTCTAAGAGTAGCAGGCCTCGTGAATCTCCTCCTGCTCGTTATGGAGATTTCTGTCCCTGGCGTTTAAATTTCGAAGGCATGAACTTTCCTTATGCTCTCGATGTTGTTGAAGGAGACGATGAGGAAGGTTCTGGTGCTATGCTTCTGCCGAAGAGTGCTGCTACTGCCAAGGTATGGTTATTGCAGATTCTGGCCGCGCCCCTTCCCTTTTTTATTTGAAAATCAAGCTGTGTATGAGGAACTAACTCTTTTTGTGGAATGTGCATTGGTTTTTAGGTGTCGAGAAAGAAAAAGATTGGGCCCAAGCAGTCTTCTACCATTGTGACGGGTGAGACCGAGGTTCATGAAGAAGTTACCAGTCCAGTGAACGAAGAATTTTCCGAGGGTGAGGACATGTCTGATGGGGAGGAACGCACTGATACTTCCCCTCCTGATGTCGAGGAAGAGGTTGGTGCGGGGTGTGATGGTGTTGAAGGGAGAAATCATACCGCGGTGGCCTGACGGAAGTGTTACCGTGGACATGTCTGCTCCTGCTGGTGAGGCTGGCAGGCCCCGGAAGGGTATAGAAATGATGCAATGGAAACGGGCCTACAGTAATACCGCAAGTGCACGGTCGTCAGTTGTAGCTCGTGCAAGTACGGGTCGATCCACAGAGATCGGGTGTGTTTCGGAAGTGTTTTAGCTAATTGGGTTTCTAGTTTGCTTTGGGCTTAGAAGCCTTTTGGCTTAGATTGGGCTTTGAGTGCTAATGGGTTTGAATGCCCTTTGAATGAATTGGGCTTAGTGAGTTTGTTAAAGATAAAATGAACTGAGCTTGGGCTCAGTTATCTTTGAAGTGCAAATGGGCTTTGGTCCTTTGATTGAGCTTTGGGCTCAATTTCACCTTAACAGTGAAATGGTCTTTCACAGTAATTGGGCTTTGGTTTTAGAAACTGGGCTTGATCTTTGAAAGCTGGGCTTTGTTTCAGTGAACTGATTTGAGCTTTGGGCTCAACAGTTCAACTGTGAATTGGGCTTAGGGCCTTGGACTCAGTTGTGAAGTGAGCCTTGGAGAGCAAAGCAAGCAGCAGCAATGCAACAGCCACAGAAGTGGATTGGCAGCAGCAGCTGCAGAGGCTCAGATGCAGGAGGCAACAGCAGCTACAGGGCAAGGAGTGGCAGCAGCAAGGGAAAGCACAGCAGCACAAGTGCTGCAGCAGCAATTGCAACAGTAGAAGAAATGCAACAGAAGTGGCAGGAGGGGAAGCAAGTAGTAAAGAAAATGCAAAACAGAAAATGCAGGTAAAACAAACAAGTGAAAGAAAACAAGACTAAACAGTTGAAGATGGAGTTGTGGATGAGAATGAAGTAGATTATGGAGGGGAACTAGGGGTTGAATTCACTCTAACTTCTACTATGTATTCTCCTATAGAAAGTTAAACACAACTATGGTATTCTTTCCAAAGCACTAATTGTCTTTCTACAGCACAACTAGTCAAAGGATTATGAATTCAGCTTGAGTTGCAGCTTATCAACAGCTCATGAACCTAACTACAAAGTATACTTGGCATACATTGTGAAAGTGAGGTGATGATGAACTAAGTTCAAGTTTTTCCTAAACCTGCTTAGCCTTCTAAAGCCATATGATCAATGTACTACACAATAAGAAATTAGGTATTTATCAAGTCCCTAGCATGATGGTTTAGAACATGACAAACATTACACTATCATTACAGGGCAGTGAGCATAACAGTGAGTAACATGGTGAACTAACATGACAACATTCATATAAACAGAGAATTAAAATCAAGAACAAGAACAAATGCAATTAAGAGTAAAAATGCAACTAACAGGAGCAATTAAAGTTAACAGGAGCATCACACATTAAAAACTAACAGTGCAATTTAAAATTGGAATTAACCTAACCCAAATTGGGTGGAAACTTGGCTAGTCCAAGAACAAGTTTTAACATCTCATACACATCCCCTTTTATACCCAAATTAGCAAATTAGGGTTTACACCCATTTTCCCCAAATCAGAAAATTAGGGCAATTTTAAATTACATAAAATTTGCTTACAATCTCCCAAAATTGGCTCGACCCATGCTTCTTGATGTCCCTCTGATGCTCTTCCTGCTCCTATTGTCCCCTAATTTCTAGCTATTTTACTCACCCCAAAACCTAGGGTTTCAGAGGTTGAGAGATGAAGAAAATAGCTAGGCTAGGGTGTTGTCGGGTGTTGGAGATGGTAGTGGCAGTGATGGAACTGGTGGTGGTGGCAGAACTGTGGAGGTGATGGTGTTGGCGGCATGGCAGAGAGGGGAGGTGGTGTTGCAGAGCTCTGCAATTTTTTTTTGGGAAGAAGGGGAAGAAGAGCTCGATGGGATTAGGATTAGGGGTTGTTTGGTTGGGAATAGGGTATGTGTTGCTATGGTGTGAGGCGGAGACCTCAAGTTTAGATGTTGGCGAATCTGAGATGTTGGATCATTGGTTCTGAGTGGAATCGAACGGATAGATGGAAGGATGTGTGAAGCGACCGTCGGATTCTGAGGTGCAACGAAGTTAACGGCACCAGAT